>NW_019154110.1:2399612-2522319 GCF_002288905.1 Enhydra lutris kenyoni
TTCTTTATTGGTTTTCTTTTTTTAATTGTTTTTTCTTTTTTTTTTTCTTTTTTTTTTTTCTTCTTTCTGAACCTCTTTTTATCCCCTTTCTCCCCCCTCACGATTTGGGATCTCTTCTGATTTGGCTAAAGCATATTTTCCTGGGGTTGTTGCCACCCTTTTAGTATTTTACTTGCTCCTTCATCTACTCTTATCTGGACAAAATGACAAGGCGGAAAAATTCACCACAAAAAAAAAGAACAAGAAGCAGTACCAAAGGCTAGGGACCTAATCAATACAGACATTGGTAATATGTCAGATCTAGAGTTCAGAATGACGATTCTCAAGGTTCTAGCCGGGCTTGAAAAAGGCATGGAAGATATTAAAGAAACCCTCTCGGGAGATATAAAAGCCCTTTCTGGAGAAATAAAAGAACTAAAATCTAACCAAGTTGAAATCAAAAAAGCTATTAATGAGGTGCAATCAAAAATGGAGGCTCTCACTGCTAGGATAAATGAGGCAGAAGAAAGAATTAGCGATATAGAAGACCAAATGACAGAGAATAAAGAAGCTGAGCAAAAGAGGGACAAACAGCTACTGGACCATGAGGGGAGAATTCGAGAGATAAGTGACACCATAAGACGAAACAACATTAGAATAATTGGGATTCCAGAAGAAGAGGAAACAGAGAGGGGAGCAGAAGGTATATTGGAGAGAATTTCCCCAATATGGCAAAGGGAACGAGCATCAAAATCCAGGAGGTTCAGAGAACCCCCCTCAAAATCAGTAAGAATAGGTCCACACCCCGTCACCTAATAGTAAAATTTACAAGTCTTAGTGAAAGAGAGAAGATCCTGAAAGCAGCCCGGGAAAAGAAGTCTGTAACATACAATGGTAAAAATATTAGATTGGCAGCAGACTTATCCACAGAGACCTGGCAGGCCAGAAAGAGTTGGCATGATATATTCAGAGTACTAAACGAGAAAAACATGCAGCCAAGAATACTATATCCAGCTAGGCTATCATTGAAAATAGAAGGAGAGATTAAAAGCTTCCAGGACAAACAAAAACTGAAAGGATTTGCAAATACCAAACTAGCTCTACAGGAAATATTGAAAGGGGTCCTCTAAGCAAAGAGAGAGCCTAAAAGTAGTAGATCAGAAAGAAACAGACAATATACAATAACAGTCACCTTACAGGCAATACAATGGCACTAAATTCATATCTCTCCATACTTACCCTGAATGTTAATGGGCTAAATGCCCCAATCAAAAGACACAGGGTATCAGAATGGATAAAAAAACAAAACCCATCTATATGTTGCCTACAAGAAACTCATCTTACAAATTTTTTTTTTTTTAAAGATTTTATTTATTTGTCAGAGAGAGAGGGAGAGAGAGCGAGTGCAGGCAGACAGAATGGCAGGCAGAGGCAGAGGGAGAAGCAGGCTCCCTGATGAGCAAGGAGCCCGATGCGGGACTCGATCCCAGGATGCTGGGATCATGACCTGAGCCGAAGGCAGCTGCTTAACCAACTGAGCCACCCAGGCGTCCCAAGAAACTCATCTTAAACCTGAAGACACCTCCAGATTTAAAGTGAGGGGGTGGAAAAGAATTTACCATGCTAATGGACATCAGAAAAAAGCAGGAGTGGCAATCCTTATATCAGATCAATTAGATTTTAAGCCAAAGACTATAATAAGAAATGAGGAAGGACACTATATCATACTCAAAGGAACTGTCCAACAAGAAGATCTAACAATTTTAAATATCTATGCCCCTAACATGGGAGCAGCCAACTATATAAACCAATTAATAACAAAATCAAAGAAACACATCGACAATAATACAATAATAGTAGGGGACTTTAACACTCCCCTCACTGAAATGGACAGATCATCCAAGCAAAAGATCAACAAGGAAATCAAGGCCTTAAATGACACACTGGACCAGATGGACATCACAGATATATTCAGAACATTTCATCCCAAAGCAACAGAATACACATTCTTCTCTAGTGCACATGGAACATTCTCCAGAATAGATCATATTCTCGGTCCTAAATCAGGTCTCAACCGTTATCAAAAGGTTGGAATCATTCCCTGTATATTTTCAGACCATAATGCTCTGAAGCTAGAACTCAATCATAAGAGGAAATTTGGAAAGAACACAAATACATGGAGACTAAACAGCATCCTTCTAAAGAATGAATGGGTTAACCAGGAAATTAAAGAAGAGTTGAAAAAATTCATGGAAACAAATGATAATGAAAACACAATGGTTCAAAATCTGTGGGACACAACAAAGGCAGTCCTGAGAGGAAAATATATAGCGGTACAAGCCTTTCTCAAGAAACAAGAAAGGTCTCAGGTACACAACCTAACCCTACCTAAAATTAGATTTTTAACCCTACCTAACCCTAACCTAAAAGAGCTAGAGAAAGAACAAGAAAGAAACCCTAAACCCAGCAGGAGAAGAGAAATCATAAAGATCAGAGCAGAAATCAATGAAATAGAAACCAAAAAAACAATAGAACAAATCAACGAAACTAGGAGCTGGTTCTTTGAAAGAATTAATAAGATCGATAAACCCCTGGCCAGACTTATCAAAAAGAAAAGAGAAAGGACCCAAATAAATAAAATCATGAATGAAAGAGGAGAGATCACAACTAACACCAAAGAAATACAGACAATTATAAGAACATACTATGAGCAACTCTATGCCAACAAATTTGACAATCTGGAAGAAATGGATACATTCCTAGAGACATATAAACTACCACAACTGAACCAGGAAGAAATAGAAAGCCCGAACAGACCCATAACCAGTAAGGAGATTGAAACAGTCATCAAAAATCTCCAAACAAACAAAAGCCCAGGGCCAGATGGCTTCCCGGGGGAATTCTACCAAACATATAAAGAAGAACTAATTCCTATTCTCCTGAAACTGTTCCAAAAAATAGAAATGGAAGGAAAACTTCCAAACTCATTTTAGGAGGCCAGCATCACCTTGATCCCAAAACCAGACAAGGATCCCATCAAAAAAGAGAACTACAGACCAATATCCTTGATGAACACAGATGCAAAAATTCTCGCCAAAATACTAGCCAATAGGATTCAACAGTACATTAAAAGGATTATTCACCACGACCAAGTGGGATTTATTCCAGGGCTGCAAGTTTGGTTCAACATCCGCAAATCAATCAATGTGATACAACACATTAATAAAAGAAAGAACAAGAACCATATGATACTCTCCATAGATGCTGAAAAAGCATTTGACAAAGTACAGCATCCCTTCCTGATCAAAACTCTTCAAAGTGTAGGGATAGAGGGCACATACCTCAATATTATCAAAGCCATCTATGAAAAACCCACCGCAAATATCATTCTCAATGGAGAAAAACTGAAAGCTTTTCCGCTAAGGTCAGGAACACGGCAGGGATGTCCGTTATCACCACTGCTATTCAACATAGTACTAGAAGTCCTAGCCTCAGCAATCAGACAACAAAAGGAAATTAAAGGCATCCAAATCGGCAAAGAAGAAGTCAAACTATCACTCTTTGCAGATGATATGATACTATATGTGGAAAACCCAAAAGACTCCACTCCAAAACTGCTAGAACTTGTACAGGAATTCAGTAAAGTGTCAGGATATAAAATCAATGCACAGAAATCAGTTGCATTTCTCTACACCAACAACAAGACAGAAGAAAGAGAAATTAAGGAGTCAATCCCATTTACAATTGCACCCAAAACTATAAGATACCTAGGAATAAATCTAACCAAAGAGACTAAGAATCTATACACAGAAAACTATAAAGTACTCATGAAAGAAATTGAGGAAGACACAAAGAAATGGAAAAATGTTCCATGCTCCTGGATTGGAAGAATAAATATTGTGAAAATGTCTATGCTACCTAAAGCAATCTACACATTTAATGCAATTCCTATCAAAGTACCATCCATTTTTTTCAAAGAAATGGAACAAATAATCCTAAAATTTATATGGAACCAGAAAAGACCTCGAATAGCCAAAGGAATATTGAAAAAGAAAGCCAAAGTTGGTGGCATCACAATTCCGGACTTCAAGCTCTATTACAAAGCTGTCATCATCAAGACAGCATAGTACTGGCACAAAAACAGACACATAGATCAATGGAACAGAATAGAGAGCTCAGAAATGGACCCTCAACTCTATGGCCAACTAATCTTTGACAAAGCAGGAAAGAATATCCAATGGAAAAAAGACAGCCTCTTCAACAAATGGTGTTGGGAAAATTGGACAGCCACATGCAGAAAAATGAAATTGGATCATTTCCTTACACCACACACGAAAATAGACTCAAAATGGATGAAGGATCTCAATGTGAGAAAGGAATCCATCAAAATCCTTGAGGAGAACACAGGCAGCAACCTCTTCGACCTCAGCCGCAGCAACATCTTCCTAGGAACATCGCCAAAGGCAAGGGAAGCAAGGGCAAAAATGAACTATTGGGATTTTATCAAGATCAAAAGCTTTTGCACAGCAAAGGAAACAGTTAACAAAACCAAAAGACAACTGACAGAATGGGAGAAGATATTTGCAAACGACATATCAGATAAAGGGCTAGTGTCCAAAATCTATAAAGAACTTAGCAAACTCAACACCCAAAGAACAAATAATCCAATCAAGAAATGGGCAGAGGACATGAACAGACATTTCTGCAAAGAAGACATCCAAATGGCCAACAGACACATGAAAAAGTGCTCCACATCACTCGGCATCAGGGAAATACAAATCAAAACCACAATGAGATACCACCTCACACCAGTCAGAATGGCTAAAATTAACAAGTCAGGAAATGACAGATGCTGGCGAGGATGTGGAGAAAGGGGAACCCTCCTACACTGTTGGTGGGAATGCAGGCTGGTGCAACCACTCTGGAAAACAGCATGGAGGTTCCTCAAAATGTTGAAAATAGAACTACCCTATGACCCAGCAATTGCACTGCTGGGTATTTACCCTAAAGATACAAACGTAGTGATCCGAAGGGGCACGTGCACCCGAATGTTTATAGCAGCAATGTCTACAATAGCCAAACTATGGAAAGAACCTAGATGTCCATCAACAGACGAATGGATAAAGAAGATGTGGTATATATACACAATGGAATACTATGCAGCCATCAAAAGAAATGAAATCTTGCCATTTGCGACGACGTGGATGGAACTAGAGGGTATCATGCTTAGCGAAATAAGTCAATCGGAGAAAGACAACTATCATATGATCTCCCTGATATGAGGGAGAGGAGATGCAACATGGTGGGTTAAGGGGGTAGGAGAAGAGTAAATGAACCAAGATGGGATTGGGAGGGAGACAAACCATAAGTGACTCTTAATCTCACAAAACAAACTGAGGGTTGATGGGGGGAGGGGAGTTGGGGGGGTGGGATTATGGACATTGGGGAGGGTATGTGCTATGGTGAGTGCTGTGAAGTGTGTAAACCTGGCGATTCACAGACCTGTACCCCTGGGGATAAAAATATATTATATGTTTATAAAAAATAAAATTAAAAAAAAAAAAAGAAAGAAAAATCTGCAAAATGTAATTAGCAATGACTCCATCCAGTCACTACCTCAGATGGGCTGATGCTGGCCGTCACCCATCCCAGATGACTTAAGGTTTGAGCTGTAACCTGAATGGCCCAAGATACAGACATAAGGACCCACCATAGGCAGGTCCCTTTGCCTGGCACTCTGCACACATCACCTCATTTACTATTCACACATGAGCTCATTGGGTTCTCACACCAATCTTGTAGATGACGAAAGTAAAAAAGCTTAACGAGGTTAGGTAACTTGCCCCAAGTTACACAGCTGGTAAATGACAGGACAGAGACAAGAAGTCTGTCTAAAGCCCATGCATTACAGTACCAGGCTGTTTCCTAGATGGTTGTTTTTTAAAAAAAAAAGGAACAAAAACACTTGATGTGCCTTAATGCAAGGTAAGCCTTATTTCTCAGGGAGATGCTAATGAAATATACAGTGACCAAGCAAAGTTCTCTTCCAAAAACGGCAACAAAAAGTAGCTTGTACTAGAGGAACAAATATCATGAAAAGCCATCAGTAGGAATAAAAGTCCAACTTTTCCAGGTAAACTCTGCATTTGACAGTTAAAATCTACCCTGCCCTACTTAAAAGGTTTTCCTTTTGTGCTTTTTGTTTGGGTGGGGTTTCATAGGACTGTTCCTGTATAAACAAGAAAAACAGTTTGCCAAAGAAGCTGTGATTAAGATACAGGACTCACAGAAACAGCACGCAAGGAAATGATCACACTAAGGAACAGAGAGAGACTGTGGGGCCAGGGCCACAACCCTGGTTTCTGCTACCTGAGGAGCAAGCATGTGATGGATGCTAGTTACCACTTTACAGGGAAGGCCCGGGAGATAATCACTTCCCAGCGAGAGCCCACTGCAGCAGAGAATTCTGACCAGTCCACCAATCAGAGAACAGAGCTCTGCAATCAGTTTACTTTGGACCTTGTTTTTCTCTGTTGCTGTATGAAGCTTGGAGAGAGGCCTCTCCTGAGAAGCTACTTTTCCTCAAATTCAAATTCCTACCTATTCATTTTGAGCATGGAACTAGAGATAGAGAACACAGACTGACACACGTGGATTCTGGGGCTACTTCAGACAATCGGAGTCTACTGGTGTGGTTTAGGCTGCTGGGCCACTGGGCCCCAAGGACAGTCCTTGCCCAGGCAACTCACAGGCACTCAAACGCCTGTCTGGGCTACTTTTACTCCTGCAACAAGCATCTGATGTATTTATAGGTACCTTGTGCGTGCACAGCAGTGGATCAAGCACTTCGTGGGAATTAAAAAGGGAGAAGCAACATTTTTTGAGCACCTGTGTGATCATGCATCACGTGGTTGACATTTTCACATTAACTTATTGCCTATAACAATACAGTAAAGGAGATAATATTACTCCTGCTTTACAGATAAGACAGACTTGAGGATAAGACATGCTTTGCCTAATGAAGCATAACTGGTAAGTTAGCAGGGCTGAGGTCTAGAAGTTGGTACATCTAACTCCAGAGTCCATGCTCCTTCCACTTTACCATGCTGCTTTCCAAAAGTGTTACCACCCTAAATGAACTTGACATTAGCTGAAGGCATCGGAGCAAGCAAAATCTACATATGAGGCTGCAGGTATGCAGCTGACTTGGTGGTGGTGATGGCAGTGACAGGAGGAAGACACACGTTCCTTAACTTTAAGGGGAAAATCAAGAAGATCCAGAATAGAAAGCGGAGTAATAAAGGCTTTAAGAAGATAAATGTATGTATTTTTTACTCACTACTAGGCCAAAAGAAAGGTAAATTTGTACAACATTTCTCTTTTTAAGATTTATTATTTTAGAGAGAGAGAGTGCGAGTGCGTGCAAGCAGGGGTGGGAGGGAGGGCAGAGAGGAAGCAGACTCTCCGCAGGGCTCCTACTCCCAAGAGGGAGATCATGACCTGAGCTGAAACCAAGAGTTGGATGCTTAACTGGCTGAGCCACACAGGCACCCCTGTACAACTTTCGGAAATCTCTACCCAAAATTTTAGCATTTTACATAGCTTTTGATCTCTGCAATTCCCTTTAGGATAATCTGATGTTAATAATTATGAATGTTTAGAAAATACCCACATAGTCACCCACATATGTGAGGCTGTCTATTGCCAGACTGGTTTTTTTAAGATTTTACTTAATTTTTTTGATGTTCTTACCATATAGCTTATTTATTTTTTTATTACGTTCAGCTAGCTACTATATAGTACATAATCAGTTTCTGATGTGGTGTTCAGTGATTCATTAGTTATGTATAACACCCAGTACCCTCCTCAATACCCATCACCCTGTTATCAATCCCAAGATTTTACTTATTTGAAAGACAGAGAGCAAGACAGCATAAGCAGGAGTGGGGCTGAGGGTAAGGGAGAAGTAGGCTCCCGGGCTGAGCAGGGAGCTTGATTCGGGACTCTGTCCCACAGGACCTTGGGATCATGACCTGGGCTGAAGGCAGGCGCTTACCTGACTAAGCCACCCAGATGCTCTGCCAGACTGTTTTTAAATGTAAATAATTGGAAATAATTACCAAAAGTGAGTTGATCACATACATTTTAAGGGAAAGAGTACATTAGAATACTTAAAATGAGGAAATCTGGAGTCTGCCAGTCCAGAGTTCTAATACTGTCTGTCCAACCAGGTAAGTTACCCAACCTCTCTGAACCTCGGTTTTCTTGGCTGTAAAACTGGGATGATAATATCTATAATCCATACAGTTACTGAAAGATGACACATGGAGTGCTCTTAACATAGTGCTTGACAGGTATTAATTCCGTGGTAAATGTTAACCTACTGTTACTATTTAAACAACAAATACTCTGTACTATGGAAAACTATGCAATCACTATAAATTACTGTAGCTCTGAATTGAATGACACAGAAAATTATTAAAACCTGCTAAATGGGAAAAAAGTTATGAAAGAGCACATACCGTATGAACTTATATTTTTAAAATATATGCATAAAAAGACTAAAATAAATCTATTAATTATGAGTTATTTAAATTTTCTTCTTTTAAAAAAATTATATTTTTTACAATGAAGGTGATATGTTTTGGTCATAATGAAAAAGGAATCTCTTGGGGAGCCTGGGTGGCTCAGTGGGTTAAGCCTCTGCCTTTGGCTCAGGTCATGATCTCAGGGTCCTGGGATAGAGCCCTGCATTGGGCTCTCTGCTCAGGAGGGAGCCTGCTTCCCTCTCTCTCTCTGCCTGCCTCTCTACCCACTTGTGATCTCTCTCTCTGTCAAATAAATAAAATCTTAAAAAAAAAAAAAGTAAAAGACTTAAAAAAAAAAAGGAATCTCTTCTATAAAAAAAGAAAGATTTTTTTTTTAAGATTTTATTTATTTAAAAAGAAAGATATGTTTTGATTGTAAGTGGAAAAGTGAACTTGAGGGAGCCCGATGTGGGGCTTGATCCCAGGACCCTGGGATCATTGCCTGAACCCAAGGGAGATGCTTAATGGACTGAGCCACCCTGGAGCCCCTTGAGGATTAACCATAGAGTTCTGTGGGCCTCCTGAAATAGATCTACATTTTAATGACTGAGGAAAATGAGAACAGATTTGAGGACTGTTCTAGCTATTTCAAAATGTCTTTGGGGGATAGTAACGCAGCCTCCTAAATTAGTACATGTTCACAATCTTAAAACCTACTAGAATAGAAATTACATGCCAAACTGTAAGGAAATTTAATTTGTTCAGTTTCTTTTCTTCTTCCCCCCACCCCCAAGACTACCATTAATGGACAAAAGGCAAAGTGTGTTTGATGTTGGACAGAGAGATTCTTTTAACCTAGTGATGTGAGAAGCCCTAGGAAAAAGGACATAGTGAGGAAGGTACCATGTGACCAATGGTTTCTTTTTAAGGAAGACACAGAATTTTTTTAAAAATCCTACTTAAAAAGCCTAATTACAGTAGCTAATTGCTAAGGATTTATAGAATTTACATTTAAAAGACAGAACTTTATATTTCCACTAAGGCATCCCAAGCAATTGCCTTTTCAAGAATCAGGAGACTTGGTTTTATTTCTGGCTTCCCTGTTATAAGGTTACATGGCTTTGGGCATATTATGAAAAAGAAAATAAACGCACCAGAATGACAGTTTGTTGCTTTTCAGGGAGAAATATCCAGACTAGAATACTTGGGTTGGCCACTCAGTCCCTTTTCTCCCCTGTAGGAAAGCCATGGTGTCAGATCGAGAAGGGCTGAAGACGAATCTCAAACAGGATGCTTGTGGATGCTTGAAGAGCTCGTGATCAGGGAAGCATGATTATTTACATAAATCCAGCAATACCAGGCATACACCAACTTAGGGCCCTTCCACTTTAAGGCAAATTACTTAAGCTACTTTTGCCTCAGTTTCCACGTTTGCCAAAAGGACTTACTCTTACTCTGTATGTATGGCATCGTACAATCCTCCATAGAGAGACCTGAATTTGAATCCTGGCTCTCCCACCTGCTAGCTAAGAGATTTGGGACAAGGCACTTGACTTCTCTGAGTAAGCAACCTTATCTGAGAAAGGAAGAAGGAAATAATACAGGTACCTTGTAAATTTATTGTCAGAATTGAATGAGATACTCCATTTGGGTGCTGATTCCTGGTAAAATGCTCCATAAATAACTTATTACCATCTCATAGAACTCATCTAAGAAAATAAAGCAATATGGGAGGGATAGCAGACTGAAAGGTCATTTTGACATAATTTACCCACATTACTGGAATCTCAAAGTCAGAACTTCAGAGAGACCATTAAACTCTTTTTCTTATTTCACTTCCACCATATGGGCCTGGCCTGTTTAAGGCTGTTCCTGTGTATTTCTACCAAGCTGTGCCACTCTGTTTTCCTCTCCTTTTCCAGCAGCAGGGCTCTTGTCTATAGTTGGGGAGCTAATAGCTAGATGTGGGCATTTCCTATTTCTGACCTGCCTTCGATCAGCTACAGGATGCTACTTGTTAAAGTAAAAAGCCCTGGGGCACCTGGGTGGCTCAGTCCTTAAGCGGCTGTCTTCAGCCCGGGTCATGATCCAGGGTCCTGGGATTGAGCCCCACATCAGGCTCCCTGCTTAGTGGGAAGCCTGCTTCTCCCTCTCCCCCTGCTTGTGTTCCCTCTCTCGCTATGTCTCTCTCTGTCAAATAAATAAAATCTTCAAAAAAAAAAAAAAAAAAAAAAAGCTCTTTATTGGGACGCCTAGGTGGCTCAGTGGGTTAGTGTCTGTGTTTGGCTCAGGTCATGATCTCAGGGTCCTGGGATCAAGCCCCACATCGGGCTCCCTGCTCAGTGGGGAGTCTGCTTCTCCATCTGCCTGCCGCTCCCCCTACTTGTGCTCTCTGACAAATAAATATTAAAAACTTCAAAAAAAAAAAGGAGCCCTATTACTGAGTACTATCAAGGAGCACCATATCTTCAACAGCCCTTGTATGCATCTAAACATTTCAATCTATGATCCTGCCATTTCCTATAACAATACTCTATGTCTACCAGCTCCATCCTAGGGTCATCTATATCTCACTTTGTCACCATTCTTTGGTCAAATGGGTGTCCCCAAACTTTAGTTCTTTCTTCTTCTTGCCCTCTTTACCTTCCAAGTCATTCAGGGAATACTACGTATGTTAAGCTATGCCTTGGAGATCCGAAAATGAATAGACACAGCCCTCAAGCTGTTCAAAGCTTAAGAGGGGAGACAGCTATAACAAAATAGAGAGGCAGTCTAGGTATGTGGTGTTTTTAGGGAGAAGAACACTGTGGGTGAGACAAAAAAAAGTGGTGTCACTGCAAGAGATCTATTATTATTATTATTATTATTATTATTTGAGAGGGAGAGAGAGAAGGGGTGGGAGGGACAGAGGGAGAGGGAGAGAGAGAATCTTAAGCAGGCTCCACATCCAGTGTGGAGCCCAACACGGGGCTCGCTCTCATAACCCCGAGATCAAGAGTTGGATGCTTAAGTGACTGAGCCATCCAGGCACCCCTGCGAGAGATCAAAATAGCCAAAACAATCTTGAAAAAGAACAAGGAGGATTCATATTTCCTGATTTTAAAGCTTGCCACAAAGCTACAATAATCAAAACAGTGTGGTACTGGCATAAGGACAGACACAGAGATCAATGGAATAAACGGAAAGTCCAGAAATAAACCTGTGTATCTATTGTCAACTGATTTTTGACAAGAGTGTTAAGACCATCCAATGGGTAAAGAATAGTCTTTTCAACAAACAGTACTGCGATGGCTGTAAATCTACATGCAATGGAATGAAGTTGAATCCTTACTTCACACCATATACAAAAATTAATTCAAAATGGATTGAAGGCCCAAATGTAAGAGCTAAAACTATAAACAGCCTACAAGAAAATACAGGTATAAGTCTTTGTAATTCTGGATTAGGCAATGGTGTCTTATATAGGACACCGAAAGTATAGCACCAAAAGATAAAATACAAAGATTGGACTTCAACAAAACTAAAAACTTCAGTGTTTCAAAGGACATAATCAAGAAAGTGAAAAGATAACCCACAGAAACGGAGAACATAACGGAGCAAATCATATATCTGGTAAGGGGTCTAGTATTCAGACCATAAAGGAACTTTTACAACTCAACAAAGGGACAACCCAATTTAAAAATGGGCAAAGTGGATGCCTGGGTGGCTCAGTTGGTTAAGCCTCTGCTTTCACCTCAGGTCATGTTTCCAGGGTCCTGGGATCAAGTCCCGCATTGGGCTCCTTGCTCTGTGGGGAGTCTGCTTCTCCCTCTCCCTCTGTTGCTTGTGCTCTCTCTGTCAAATAAATAAATAAAATTTTTTTAAAAATGCCACTTCCTCAGGGGCGCCTGGGTGGCTCAGTGGGTTAAGCCACTGCCTTCGGCTCAGGTCATGATCTCAGAGTCCTGGGATCGAGCCCCGCACCGGGCTCTCTGCTCTCTAGGGGAGCCTGCTTCCTCCTCTCTCTCTGCCTGCCTCTCTGCCTGCTTGTGATCTCTCTGTCAAATAAATAAATAAAATCTAAAAAAAAAAAAATAAAAAAAAATAAAAAAAATAAAAATGCCACTTCCTCAAGAAGACCTTCTTCGCTTCCCTACTTGATACGAACAGAGAGATGAACTCTCGCCTCTTTTAAAAGAGGGCACATTTTGGGGCTCCTGGGTGGCTCAGTGGGTTGAGGCCTCTGCCTTCGGCTCGGGTCGTGGTCTCAGGGTCCTGGGATCAAGCCCCGCATTGGGCTCTCTGCTCCGCAGGGAGCCTGCTTCCTCCCCTCTCTCTGCCTGCCTCTATGCCTACTTGTGATATCTCTCTCTCTCTCTGTCAAATAAATGAAATCTTAAAAAAAAAAAATAAATAAAAATAAATAAATAAATAAATAAAAGAGGGCACATTTTGTACTTTTCTTACAGTAGTGATTTTCCCATACCTTATACTGCTGTTATTTGAGCAGTCCTCTCACCTCACACATCTCTTACCCCACACTTTCCGAAATCTAAGCACCTTGGGGTGAGGTCCATGTCTTTCCCAGCTTTGCAGTTCCCAGCACTGTGCTGGGTAGAGTCCGAACTGAACTGCCCAACTAGCGGCAAAAATGACGGAATTGGGAGACAAAAATAAGCATTATCGCAACACAAGTTTTAAGAAGTCCTAAAGAAACCACACAAAACAGGACACAGGCACAAATAACTGAGTGTGTGTTGAATCAATCTGTGACCACTTGGCTTGTTTATATCTGGTCATTTTCATCACATGGATCTCATTTCACTAGAACTCCAGAAGACTCAGACAAAGAGTAATGGTCTCCCAGCTGCTGCGTTCCCTAGTCTGTGGTTTTCCTATGATATAAACAAAAGATTCTGGAGGTATGGTCTCTGTTAATATTTGCTGGTGTGGGTCTGGGGGAGAAATGGGTGGGGGGGGGTAGTGCGAGGGAAATCCACTAATGAACTGACAGTTCATATAAGCAGCACCTGGAGTGTTAAACTCCCCTACAACTGTTATTTTACTGGGAAAAAAAAATCCACTCTTCCTTTGGTAAATGTAAAATTCTTTTACCAGCTGCATTCTGATCTAAAGTGTGTGGCAGTCCAGGAGAGATGGCAGCTGGAACAGATCCCATGCGGCCACAGTGAATGCCCACCGGCAGCTAGGGCATAATCAGAGACCAAAGAATGAATCTTCAGAGCCACGTTCCTTTAAGAAAATGGGTTAGCCTCAATTTGCCTGCTCATGTGCTACTCATAAACACTGAGAATCCTGGAAATACACATCCACATCTGATTGGTGGAAGGATCAATCTTTTGAATCGAAACTCTGTGACATCAGCAATTCAGGACTCCCCACTTAGCTTCGTAAAACCCTGCAGCTTAAGCTTTGGTTTTCATCCTATTTTTGTTAAATATTTACAATCTACTACAAAACTAAATTCAGACCAAATGTGTGCTTACACAACCTGTGACACGGCCACCCCTCCTGATCGGAGGGAAAGAGCAGCAACACGGATTGGCACCAGGCCAGTCATTTTCTTCATGCCCCGTCCTTGCAACACTGGGGGGCAGAGAGCTGCATTTCACGCACTGATGGGTTCACCCAGGCCCACAGAGGTTAAGTTGTTTGCTCAATACCCCCAGAGGAAGAATGAGGAGAGTTTGGTCCATCTGACTCCAAAACCAGTGTTTTTTCCACTGTACTCTGCTACTGTCCAGTGGGTTCCAGAGAAGTTCTTTCTCCAGAAGACTGCTACAAGAGTCTGATACCTCGAGAACAGGCACTGGCAAACTTTTTCTGTAAAGGGCCAGGCAGTCAGTATTTTAGGCTTTTTGAGCCATATGGTCTCATGACTGACTTACCCATTAAGTGTTTCTGCCATTGTAACACAAAAGCACCCACAGATAATAGATAAATGAATGAGTATGGCTGTGTTCCAATAAAAAACTTATTTAGTTTGCTGACCCCTGTTCTAGAAATTCTAGCGTAGACAGCTTCATGTTATTTGGATTAAAGAATCAAGAAAGAACTGCCCATTTCCAACTTAATTAATCAATGAACAAGAGAGTCTTCCATAGGCTGTATGGTCAATGCAATTCAGGAATTTGGGTCCTTTTAGGAAGAAAAGGGCGCATCAAAGCCGAACAGTAACATAAGGCAGCATGTGCTCCAGGAAGGGACGGAGCCCGACCGATTCGCCACCATGACAGCAGGAAACCAAGGTCCACAATCTGATCAAATATTATTGTGCTGATACTGGAGCTCAGAAAGAGTAAGAAGTTACTGCTGTAAGCACTAACAAAAACGCCCATTCTGGTGAGACCCCTTTAAGGTTTTTCACATGTGTCAGATGCTCAACAAAGACCTACCAAACATACCTACTCCCTGTCTTATTCTCAGAGGACAAGCAATTGGCCTAACGCACAAGGTAAACTCATCTCCTAGAGGCCTTCTGGTCTTCTCCCAGCTGACACTTGAAGCAGTGAAGAACCCGAAGAAGCCACCGGCCAGGGACGATAGCAAGCACCTGTGGTCACTCTTGGAGGTCTAAGAAGAAGCGCTTCCCCAACCTCACCTTGCTCATGGCAGTCAGGGCAGGATCGCAGGCAGCATCCAGATCTTGGACCAACAACTGGATGCTGCTAGAGATGACACTGCAAATCAAACAAATTACAGTGGTCATCACTTTACTTAATAATTTTTTTAAATTTTATTTATTTATTTAACACAGTAAGAGAGACCGTGAGAGAGGGAACACAAGCAGGGGGAGTGGGAGAGGGAGAAGCAGGCTTCCCGCTGAGCAGGGAGCCCGACAGCAGGGCTCGATCCCAGAACCTTGTGATCATGACCTGCGCTGAAGGCAGATGCTTAATGCCTGAGCCACCCAGATGCCCCAGAGGTCATCACTTTAAAGAAAAAACTTTTTGAATGACTAACACAGCCCCTGCCAAATCTTTTAGGCACCCATATCAAAATCAGTTTCATCATTTCATCAGAAAAACTCAAGTTTGCTTCCAAAAAGGAATGGATGACAACGAGGAACGTCTTGGCTCTTCATTCTTGCTTGCATGTCCTGGTCTTATTTGGGTGTGTCCCCACTGAGTCAGGTCGAAAAATTTCACGGCTAGTCTCCCTAATCACTCCACTCAGAATCCCTCCTTCACTTCTTTCTCTAAAAGCACCTGTTCGTTCAAAATGTTTAAATGAGAACTTGGGGGGAAAAAAAAAGCTGGGAAAAGGAGAGGAAATGACCTAAGAAGAGAATCTTGATTTTTCCTTAGTAATGGCCTACCTTAATCTCATTTACTGACCACAAAAAAATACTGCAAGGCAACACTAGTGAAAGAACTATTTTGAGAAGGCTTTATAGTTCGAACTTCTTGGACACCCTCTACCCCAACCATCCCCCTCCCCCCACCTGGCTAAAATCAAGCTGCTCACACTTTGTGTTCTAAGACACTGAAGGTGGAGCTGGCCCTCTGTAGATTTGGGGTGGCGTTGGGGGCAGAGAGAAGGCCTTGGACTTGACCTTCCTGCAGGGATGGTCAAGGGAGGATTTCTTCTCTTTCGTTATTCTAGATAGGGCAACAATAAAGACCCTGTAAGCTAAAAATGACTGCATCTGAGAAGGGCAAATGGGAGGCAGCTGCACTAGCTTCTGATGCTTCTTCTTACTGACTGCTGGAGAATAATCCTCATTCAACAGGGAACCCTGGAAACCTCTTAGGTTCTGTGGTGGCCTAAAGCCGACAGCCCAAGACATGTTGCTTTGTGGTGGGTAAAGGGCAGGCCTTAAGCAATTATGTGCAAGGTACGTACGTGCTGAACGTATCCATTTCTCCAGTCAGATTGATTCGTTCAATCAGACTTACATCAACTTTTTCCTTGAGTTTTTCTTCTAGCTATTAAAAATGAGAGAAAAACATGCTTAACAATGATCCAAAGGAGTATCATCATAAGAGCACGTAATATTTACCAAGTTTGATGATTCAGGTACAATTCTGGGCACTTTTCATGTCCTAACTCACTTCATTCTCACAACCCCATGAGGTAGATTCTACTATTATCTTCATTTTACAGAAGAGAAAATGGAGGTGTGACAGCAGGGCCAGGAGTCAAACTTCCTCCAGAACCTTTGCCCTTTAGCCCTGGGCTGTCCTTGTCTCTTATGACACACTGACAATTCATTTCATTAATTTTAAAAAGATCCCAGTTTTCAGGATCCTCCCTGCTCCATGAACTAAATGCAGGCTCGCTCACCAGTACTGGAAGCCTCTTGCGGTGAGCGGCAGTAAAACCAGTTCAAGTATTCACTGAGTGCTACGACGGGCCACCCACTATGTTAAGGTGTTGGGGATACCGAGGTAAACAAAAGAAACACAGTCTGCCTTCGTCAGCCTACAGCCAAACAGAGAAACACTGGCCACGCTCCCAGCCGCCTCAAAGAAAAAGACAACTGACCAAGAATTGTAAACATCTCAAAGCATCCCGGGAACTGACTCACCCAACAATCTCAAAGCCATTGATTATACAAACTCAAGAATAATGAGTATTTTGTCTTAAATTTAAAAATGCTCTTAGGGGTGTGTAAATTCATGTAACCTTTCAGAAGGTAATTTGTTTAAAAAGCAGAAATGTAAATACACACACTCTTTAAAACAGCAATTTCACATCTAGAAATAGACTTCGACGAGAATGAGTATGATATACAAAGATCCCCGAGTACTCTTTGCAGCATTCATGAATTCAACCACAATTTTCAGAAAGCCTGTTTTGTGCCCAGCTCTGCAACAAGAGTATATATGAGTTACTAAGTGAACAAAACAGAGAAGATACTCTTTCCATGAAGCTTCCATTCTGATCTTATTTATGTTAGTGACAACTGGAAACAATCCACATGCTTGTAAGGGACCGATGAAGCAAATTACAGTAAAGGCTTTCAAGGCTTCAACTCTTCAGTGGCCTTTTCCTGTTAAACTGAAAATAAAATCCAAACTTTCTAACTATGATTTGGGTTCTGTCAGGCTCTCTGGCTCACATCTTCTTCCCCCCTTGCCTGTTTGGCTTCACTTTGTGCTGTAACTTAAGGTCCTGGAACATACCAAGTTCACACACACCTCCTCAGGACCTTCATACTTCACACTTCCTACTTTGTCTTCCTGAAACGCTCCTTACTCACCCTTCCTAACCGGCTTCCTTGCTTTGCCACTCCCCACCTCCCAACCCTTCCACACTCCTCACCTGGGAGTCCCTTCGCCCACCCTCGGTCTCTGCTTCAATATTACCTCTCCTCAGAGACGCCCTCCTTGACCAGCTACTTCAGTAGACAACTCCCTACCTAGCACTCACCACAAAATTGAAGTTACATCTTGGCTACTTATTACTGTCTTGGCTCCTCCTTTATTCTAAATTCCCTGACAGTAAAAAACTATCTACTTTGTTCACTACTGTTAATTAACGCCAAATACAGTGCCTGGTCCTTACCACAGTAAGTGCTTCCTGAAGAGCTCTTGGATGAAGGAACGCAACAACAGGTGTAAAAGTGTTACACAATTAATGAGCCGATATCGATAATTGGTATTGTTTAAGTTTTTATTTTCCAATTCTTGTCTCTGGTTTCTCCTTCCATTTCTTTTTGCCCTCTTCCTGCAATTTTTTTCCTAAGGAAACTGGATTGTTTGCTCTCTAGAATTTCCCATAGGTTGGGTTTTGTTGATTGTATCCATGAGGTATTAATTAACATGTTCCTCTGTTCCTTGTATTTTCTGTAAATTGTAATTTGATGTAGAAGCCTGATCAGATTCAGGTTCTTCTCTCACTCTCTCTTTTTAAAAAACCTATTTCATGATGGTGTTGTGCGCTTTTTTTTTTTTTTTTTTTTAAAGACTTTACTTATTTATTTCTTATGGAGAGAGAATGAGAGAGCACAAGCTGGGGAAGTGGAAAGCAGAGGGAGAAGCCAGTTCCCTGCTGAGCAAGGAGCCCAATGAGGGACTCGATCCCAGGACTGTGATCAGGACTTGAGCCAAAGGCTGAGAGGCTCACCTGACTAAGCCACCCAGGCATCCTGGTGTTGTGTACTTTTATCAGGAGATACATGATGCTTGTCTCTTTTTTGTAATGTCAGCAGCCATTGATGGTCAATGCCAGATCCCTTATTTCATTAGGAGATATAAAAGAATGATATTCTAATTCTTTTCTTCTTCATTTATTAGCTAAAATTCTGCTATAAAGAGGTATTTCCTGGGGCCCTGGGTGGCTCAGTTGGCTAAGCGTCTGCTTGTCCTCCCTCTGCCCTGCTTGTGCTCTGTTTCACTTAAATAAATAAAATCTTAAAAAAGAGAGAGAGAGATATTTCCCATTGTCAATGATTTCCTTAATCTGAGGTATAAGTTCAATAGGAAAGAAAGGTTAAGAACTTTCCCTTTATTTACCAGTATTTAATTCATACCAGTGGTTTCTTAGGCTCTTCGAAGATAGCAAGTGCACTAAGAAAAGAGAAATCATCAAACCACATGGATATAAACATATCTGATGTTTGTGGTGCGTTGCAGTTAACTTCTCATTGATGTTTATACAGCTCACCTCTGACCAGCAGAGCTTATTCCTTGGCTCCTGTGTTAGGTTCTTAGACTGCTCTCACAAATCACTACAAAACGTGGTGGCTCAAAACAGAAGTTTATTCTCTCATAGTTCCAGAAGCCAGAAGCCCAAAATAAGGTGTTGGCAGGGTTGGTTCCTTCTGGAAGTTCTGAGGGAGAAACTAATCCACACCTCTCTTCTATCTTCCGGTTGCTGGCAATCCTTGGTGTTCCTTGGCTTATAGGCACATCACTCCAATCTCCATCTCTATCTTCATGTGGCCTTCTTCCCTGTGTCGGTTAGATCTCCCTTTCCTAAGGATGCCAGTCATTGGATTTTAGTCCTTGGATTGCATTAGGGTTCACCCTAAATGCAAGATAATCTCTTGTTGAGATCCTAACTTGATTACAGCTTCAAAGACCCTATTTCTGAATAGGGTCACATTTACAGGTACTGGGAGTTAAGACTTGGACACATCCACACATCCTTTGGTACAAGAAGCCCATTATGGCTCCTGAATCCCTCTGAAATGACCGTCACCATCTTTGATATTTTTCTTGCTTTTTGCATGACATGATGCTCCACGCTCACCTTGTACATTTCCTCTCCCAGACCCGCAATTACTCAATTCTCTAGGAATCTCTGGTTTCTTTTAGGGGACAATGGTATTTAGAGATCACAATATAGGTGCTAAGAATGACTTTTTTTTTTATTTTTTTTTAAGATTTTATTTACTTGACAGAGAGAGAGAGAGATCATACATAGGCAGAGAGGCAAGCAGAGAAAGAGGGGGAAACAGGCTCCCCGCTGAGCAGAGAGCCTGATTCGGGGCTTGATCCCAGGACCCTGAGATCATGACATGAGCTGAAGGCAGAGGCTTAACCCACTGAGCCACCCAGGTGCCCCTAAGAATGACTTTTATGATCAGTAAAAATAATCTTCACTAGGGACACCTGGGTGGTTCAGTCAGTTAAGCATCTGTCTTTGGCTCAGGTCATGATCCCAGATCCTGGGATTGAGTCCCAAATTGGCTCCTTGCTCATCGGGGAGCCTGCTTCTCCCTCTGCCTCCTGCTCCCCCTGCTTGTGTGCACGCTCGCTCTCTCTGACAAATAAATAAAATCTTAGAAAAAAAACTTCACTAAATAACAAAAAAATTGGCTACATCTATCATGAGTCATCAAAATGATCTTTGATCTACTAGTACTTCTAGAACTTTTAAGAATCTGTTGTAGAAAAATAACGTAAAACATATTAGATGTTCTTTGTAGGAGTACTTTAGAAGCAAAATCCTGAAACAGCATAAACAATTATGAGGGATACTGTGAAATAATTAATGGTATTATCCCTTAATGAAATATTATGTAACAATTAATAATGCTGCTAATAAAGACATTATAGAAACAGGAGAAATGCTAGTGCTGTGATGTTAATAAAAACAACAAAGGGATATGAGACTGAACTAAGTTAAGATAATAGCATACTGGGGCGCCTGGGTGGCTCAGTGGGTTAAAGCCTCTGCCTTCGGCTCAGGTCATGATCCCAGGGTCCTGGGATCGAGCCCCGCATCGGGCTCTCTGCTTACCAGGGAGCCTGCTTCCTCCTCTCTCTCTCTCTGCCTGCCTCTCTGTCTACTTGTGATCTCTGTCTGCCAAAAAAATAAATAAAATCTTAAAAAAAAAAATATAATAGCATACAAAACTATGTTCATGAAAAAGGACTGAAAGAAGTACTCCAAATTGCTAACACGATTATGTGATGGTGATGGGATTAAGAGTCATAATTTTTATGTTTTTTCCCCCTTTTGGTTCCATGGTCATTTTACTTTTTAATTTTTTAAATTATTTATTTATTTATTTACTTAATTGACTTCTATTTTTAAAATACTCTAGTGTGTGTGTGTGTATGCACGCGCACACGCACACGCGTGTGCATCTTCCTTTTCTGCACACATCCAAAACAGTTAAATAGATAGATAGCGTTTCTTCAACACCAAACTCTGAGACCTCTGTCTTGGAGGTCCTCACAGACACTGCTGTCCTGCCCTGGGAGTTCTTGGGGCTAAAGGGAGTACTGTCTCTGACTCCAAGGCCAAACCTTGCCAGATCATTCCCTGTGTGATTCAGTGTGACCACATCCCCACAGAGAGCAAGCTACTGCCTCTGGCTGGCTTAACCTCAACTGTGAAGCTTTGGGGGGAACACTTCTTATTTTGGCCTCCTGTATTCGTGCCCTGGCTCACAGGCACTCCGAGCTGTACTGTCTGAACCATCACTTATGACTACCTTCCTGTGATCCAGACATGTGTAAATAATAAACCCGAAGAGGGGGCAAGAGCACAACCTTGTCTAGTTCTTTTCCTTCTCTTGGCCTTAGGTGAATTCCAGCCTGAATGTGAAAAGGAACTTCTAATCCCACGTTGGAGGCTAAGTGAAAAATTCTTCTGGGTCTTCCTTCTGCTAATGGGGGAGCTCCAGGAGCAGCATCACCCTTTCCTGCTTCACAGTTCCTGAACGTCAGCATCCAAACAATGGTTGTTGGTTTAGGCAGACTGGGAATGCTGTGTACATTTCAGGAGACGCATAAAAGCCCAAAGGATTTTGCTTAGCCTCGTAATACTTCTGAGAACGGAGTCACTGTCTGTGACTCATCGCCACCAGTGGCCAGGTCCTAGCATCGTTAAGTCTGTCACTGCTTTTCTCATAGGGGAGACAGTGCGACTGACCTACTTTCAAAAGGGCATGTCCTCTGAGCAGCTGAAACTAGCCTGGGGAGGAGATCGGTCAGACTTTCTTCCCTGGTCTCCTTTTAACAAGGCTCTGCTGTAAGATGGCTGCCTGGACCGTCTGCTGGCTGCTGCAGTTTTCCTCTATGACCAACCAATCTGCCCAAGGCTGTACGTGGCTTGTGAGGGCCCACACTTTTACCTACTGAGTCAGGAGGCCCAGATGGTTCTGGAAAAGGCAGTGGCGGGCAGCTCACCTGCTGGGTGGTGGCCAGACAGTATTCGGCTGTGCTCAGGATACTGCAGATGAGGCAGAGCTCCTCGAGCGTGAACTTGGCTACTTCCGAGCCTTCCTTCTCCTTGAGGAGGCTGCTGATGGTCAGCCCTCCACTGCTGCTTGTGGTTCTGAGGAAGGGGAACAGGAAGTGGTTAGGAGGGGGCTTCTCATTAGCTTCCTGAACTGGTAACTGCCCATCTTAAGACAAAGAAAAGGGGGAAGGAAAGGCTGGACGTGGCCCAACAAACCCACATACAATGAGCCTTTTCCTACTGACCTTACCTTGACTATCATCTGTTTAAGTTCTCTGACCATCAGGAGCAGGAAGAAACAATTCCAACAGTGAGCCAGTGACCAGTCATAGTAACTATGAGGACCTGGATACTTGCAGAGAAGGCTGCTGAGTGGCCTCTGTTTAGCCTGCCATCTCCTGATCTGGAGAGCTCATTCAGGATCATCTGTAGCATAAAGCTTGTTCCACCACTGTTTCAGGTAAGAAAATCCTGCACAGGAGTTTGTACATCGTGCTTGTGGTGGGGTACCAAGGTGAATGCTAATACATGGTTCCTGCCCAAAGCCCCAACTGCCTCCTCCCTGCCTACTGATCTAATCACGTGTTCACAAAACGTAGGAAGAGTTATAAAACCTCCTGCTCTTTCAACTGTGAGAGTCTAAGTTCTTTTTAAAGCAGACAGAATTCAGTGACATTTACCTTAAAAACATCAAAAAAATAACCTTAAAACTGCCCGGTCTTCCTAGTAGTCACAGATTAGAAAATATCTTCATTTCCAGCACTGACAAGGGTGTGAGGGTGCGGACACTCTCTTGCACTATGGGTCAGGGGCATGAAGCTGTCCAAACTTCCTGGAGGTGTATTTCACGAGCTTAAAAGACACATTCACATATATGACCCAGTAGTTCTACTCCTGTTCAAGGATGCTTTCCTGAGTGTTATTTAAAATACTAAAGTAGTAAACCCAACCTAATGATCAAGTAAGAGAATGGTCAGTAAGAACGTCAGAAGCTCAGTGAGGTTCTCCTGCATACTGGATTAGCATGACATCATGAAAAGTGCTGAATGTTCTCTGCTGGCCTCCCAGATCCATTCGTTACTCTTCCCTTCCCTTCTCTGTGGCTCAGGAAACTGACCTCTACAGACTTATCACTCCGGGTCCCTGGTCCTCTGGCCTCCTGTTGGGTTCAGTCAAGTCACCAGGAGATGCGACAAGAAGGTGGACAGGTAGGGGAGAGAGAAGTCTGAATCCTAACAAGGCCTCCGACTCCCTGTGCTTCTGTGTGGGGCTGGCAGGGACTGTGGCTCTCCATTTTCTGTGTGGCAACCACTTGTCCACAGCCCCAGCTCTCAAGGGAGTTTTAAAGTAGTAACAATCACCGCCTAGTATCTGGATGCTTCAGAATCCTCTGTTGGCTCCTTTCACTTTGCCCCCATTTCTGTGAATAGTTGCTTTGGTAACAATACCCTAGCTGAGTGCATCATTTGTTTCCTGCTGTGACACATGGGGAAAATGCCGGGGCAGGACGATGCTGAGTGAAAGCAGCAGGGTATAAAACTCCAAGCAGTATAGTCCCAATACCCTTAAATAAACAAAACCACAAAATCAAACACATTATATTTATAAATAAAAAACCAGAAAAACATATACCAAAAGGTTAAATTTGTTTTCTCTGGGTGGTGAGATTATAGTTAACTTTACTTCTATCTTTCTGCTTTTCTGTGTTTTCTGAACTATAATATTTTGATGATCAGAATAAAAGTTATTAAAGAATCTTAAAAATGTTTTTATCTTAGTCAAAGAAATTTTCATTGGTGAAATATATCTGTTACTTCAAATCTCTGGTTAGAG
Source organism: Enhydra lutris kenyoni (assembly GCF_002288905.1). Taxonomy (NCBI): domain Eukaryota; kingdom Metazoa; phylum Chordata; class Mammalia; order Carnivora; family Mustelidae; genus Enhydra; species Enhydra lutris. The sequence continues at coordinate 2,423,594 of NW_019154110.1, forward strand.
TATAGGGCTTTTATTTTCTTTCCTCCAAATAATGTAAAACTCCCATATATGACACATTTTAGTGAAAATAACAGTAACTACCTTCAGAATTACTGAATTTAGCCATGGGGATGATTAAAAACACTAAATTCCAAAGCATTACTTTAGATCATAATCTACCATAATTGAAATTGCTATAGAACCAAAAATCTTTGGCTCCATGCCCAAAGGGGAACCCAGTGTGGGGCCTGAACTCACGACCTTGAGATCAAATCCTAAGCTGAGTTCGAGAGTCAGACATTTAACCAACTGAACTACCTAGGTGCCCCAGAACCACAAATCTTAAAACTTTAGTCGAACAGCCATTAATTTCAATTAATAAGCAATATAGCAATATTCTAATGTCCCAGAATACAGTGAAGCCACTATAATTAGGGGCTGTGCTAGGCAACCCCCTCTCCCCAAATCCTACCATACCTTCAAACATCAGACTATATTCAACAAGACACACACCATAAGAGAGACTTTGGAACGTAATCAGATCGAGGAAAAAGCAGACTCATGCCTCCCATGTGCTCATCATCCCAGGGTATGCTCTCATTGAATGAAACTGCCCATGCTGTTTAAGAGTGATTGCTACCACCACCTTACCTTTTTTGGCCAACAACCTATTGTTGAACCTAGATAAATTAAATACATACATAATGGAACGACTCCCTTGGGTCCACTGTGGTTAAGATCTGACCTGTGTTGGCAGCCAGTGTGGGCATTTCCTCTAAGGGTCTTGATCAGCTGTGGAATCCCATTAGAAAGGAAATAGTCTCAGACCCTCGGGAACTCAGTAAGAGTGTTTCCTTGAGACTCTTAGCAGTTCAGTAAACAATGTCAGAGGAGATTTCCTTAGATTCCCATACTTAGGCATTTTCAGAATCTTACTTCCCCACTGAGATCAGAAAGAACGGCACTCACTTGGGTAGATTGCCAGAGAGGATTTTCCAGGCATATTCTCGGAGGTACTTCTGGAAAATGGTGGTCAGGGCGATCATTGGCTCCCCAGTACTGAGCTGGGAGCACTGCACCATGCACTTCTTGTAGTAGACAAAGAGGTCAGCACAGCTGGGGAGCACGGCACCCCCTTCGTCAGTGTTGGGCTTAGGTGGCCCCTGGGCTTTGAAATCGGCCACAAACCGATCAATCAGCTCGCCAAGGTTTCTAGGAGGAAAAAAGTCTATGATGTTATTTCAAGAAACATAAAGCAGGGGCACCTGGGTGGCTCAGTGGTTGGGCCTCTGCCTTCGGCCCAGGTCATGATCCCGGGGTCCTGGGATCGAGCCCCACATCGGGCTCTCTGCTCGGCGGGGAGCCTGCTTCCTCCTCTCTCTCTGCCTGCCTCTCTGCCCACTTGTGATCTCTGTCTGTCAAATAAATAAAATCTTTAAAAAAAAAAAAAAAAAAAAAAAAAAACATAAAGCAAATGTGCTTGCCTGTCATGAGTGAACCATTCCTAATGCTCTTCACATTTAAAGCTGGACCATTTCCATCCCTATCTTCATTAACTACCACCAGCACTCCGACAATAGCAGCAGCAAGAACATTTGGCATTTACATGTGTGCTGCTCTATACTTTTTACAGGCATTTCATGATCACATCTGACCCCAAGCCTCTGTGAGGGAAGCTAAGGTATTAGGGGACCCTCTAAGAGATGAAAACATTAAGGTCTAGAAAGTTTGTCACACAATTTAGTGGCCCAGCTGAGCCTAGAAGCTACCATTTAAATGCCTGCCCTGGTCCTACTACCCTATCAGCACCATCTCCCCTCTCCACAGATGAAAACCCTAAGTAACAATAGTGATCATTTTCTGAACACTTACGATGTCCCGGGCACACACCATGTCAGCACTTTATTTTTATTTCTTTTTTTATTTTTAAAGATTTTATTTATTTATTTGACACACAGAGAGAGAGCATAAGTAGGCAGAGAGGCAGGCAGAGAGAGAGGGGGAAGCAGGCTCCCCGCTGAGCAGAGAGCCTAATGTGGGGCTCGATCCCAGGACCCTGAGATCATGACCTGAGCCAAAGGCAAAGGCATAACCCAATGAGCCACTCAGGCGCCCACGTCAGCACTTTAGAAGCGTCCTCTCACTAACTTTTCACTCACTCTTCCCAGTAACCTTACAAAGTAGATAGTATTCCTGTCCTCATTTTCCAAAAAGCAAGGAGCAGAAAAGTTAAGGACCTTGTCTGGGGTCACAGAGCAAAGGGGTAGGGGACCCGGGATTCAAAACCAAACGACCTGGCTCAAACCTCATGCTTGTAACCACTCTACCTTCCCATCTCCGAAAACACAAAAAGGTTCTGATGTCAGCAAATAGTCTGCTATCGTTAACCTAAATGTGCCCACGGGACGGATACCTGAGCAGGGAGAAACAGTAAAGAAGTATTCTAACATTTTCCTTCTCCTTTAATGTAGTTTTTCTCCTTAAAACTTTGAGAATTGAAGGTGTAAAAAATCTTGGGAGAAGGCAGGGTGTGGCAGCCCCAGGCTTGTTGCAGGTCATGATGGTGACAAATGGTGGCAGCTGTTCCCCCATTCCCCTCTCAAACATCACCGAGTGTGCCTCAGTCATACTGAGTCACCACAGCTCGGGTCCAGCAGGGCTCTCTACTCATTGTTTCCTACACTGTTGAGCTGTACGAAGAATGGGAGGAGTCCCCACCCCTTGACATTTTATGTCTTTTTAGGTTACTGTCTCAGGCTACAGGAATCCAGCTGTGCTTTCAAAATGTATTTATATAACAGGAAGACCAAGACAAGAACCACACACAGCATCAATTAGCAGGAATAGGAGAAAATTTGACATTTTACCCAAGAGCTTTTCCTACTGAAAGTTGATTATACCCAGATGTTGCCACTCGGCCCTCAAAGAACTTCAGGCCTGGGCTGGGTCCTTGTGGTGATGGGTCAGTGAGCAGGGAAGGAACTCGTTAGCCAACCTGGGAAAGCTGCAGGGTCACAGCCCCCTTTCTTCGCCACCTCTGCCCGCCCCACCTTGCCATCTCGCCACCTCTGCCCATCCCACCTGCACAGGGCCCCTCCACTCCAGCCCGACTCACCTTAACTGCCCCCTGCCCCGTCTCTGTTCCTGACTCTGGGCCCTCGCCTGTGATGCCTGGATGCCTCCCCAGGCCAAGATGCTCCCCTTCACCTCTCCACTCATCCGTAGGCTCAGCCCAGATGGCTTCTATTCACGCCAACCCTCTGTCTCAATTTCAACTTCTGTCATCTGTGACACACTCACACTTCATTATTATTATTTTTTTAACACTTTACCCTCCAGCGTAAGGATGTCAAATGTTTCAGAAACATGATGACCTTCTCCCATCCTGGGCCTGTAGAAGGGCTCTCTTTTTCATTGATTTTTGGTGTAATTTCAGAAGCCTTCTTGATACAGCATTCTTGCCTGTCACTGAGGAGCTGAAGCTGGTACATAAGGTTAAAGGGGCTTGCTCTACACTAGAATCTTCTCTGATTCATATGTTATCACATGCTCTCTTGAGAATAGGGATAAGGTTTGTCACTTCTGCTCTCCCCAGGCCTACTCCTCACGCGTATGTGTGAAGCTAATCTAGTTATGTCTGTGCCCAAGACCACCAGCTGAACAGCCCCCACACTGTTTCCGAAGGATGGCAACAGAAGGGTGGGTGTGTGGAGATGGGGCAGGGGCTGGTGCAGTGGAGAACATGCAACAGAAAGCAAAAGGTTGCACTTGAGCCTTCTTAGGAGAGGTTCTAATCGCCAAATCTCTAGTGCCAACAAAAACAGGGGCCAGAGCTCTGAAGCATTTTTACTTTAACCAACTTAGTCCGATTGCCCTACTAGTTGAGGTCAGGATACTTACTCCCCTTGTCTTGTGTTTCAGAGCCAATCCGATCAATCAGATTATAAATTAATCATGCTCATAGAACATAAAGAAAATTTCCACTTAAAAAATCTCTGAAGATCCTCCATATTTTGTAATCTGTCTCCCAGGTTATTTCGGACACTGTTCTCTGTGAGGATGAGATACAAACCCGTCAGAGTAAGCTTCCCTCCCTTACCACTCTACTTTTTGCATCTCCATGCTTCTCTGCCATATGAGACACTGGAAAATGAGTGATCAATGCGTCATAGCACAGATGGTCCAATCCAATTGATTTTCAACTAAGCGCTTCATATGTGCAAGGCTCTGGGTGCCACACATATAAGATATAAATGAGTTCAACTAAAACAACAACAACAACAACAAAGGTTGTCCTTTCTTCCAGGCACCAAACACTAGCCCGAGTTCTGATGAGACCTTCTTGTAAGATTACTGGAGAAAGGAGTGTGTGGCCTATCGAGCTGCTGACTGGTCATGAGGAGGTGTTTTTTAACACCATAAAATAATTACAATCAAGTAAGAGTTTATAAAGGGTCAAGTCCTGATCAAGATGTTTCTGTGTATGGGGGTTAAGATATAGCATCGGCCCATCAGAAGCTTTGGTCTATTTGGGGAGCTAGGACCCTGAGGCTCAGGATATTTAAATTTCAAGACAGCAATAAAATCCTAATTTGGCAGTACAGACGATATGAACAATTTGTTGCAGACGAAGGAAACTAGAGAAAAAATTTCGCAGCAGACTCAGATGAGGGAATAAAGGCCTGGAGTCAGAGGGGAGCACAGAACATGGTGTGTGGAAGGGGGGATGTGAGGAAGAGGGGATGTGGCTAAGGCAGAAGTCATGAACTGGAAAAGTGTGATGTACAGTTTGACTTACACAGTCCTCTGTATTCCCACAGCAAACCACTGGAAGCTTCCTGCCTTCACACCATACACCACAATCAGGGCATTAGAAATACAACGTCCTCACAATGGCCCTGAAGAGAAGGCATTCTTATGTCCATCTTGTAAATGGTGAAACTGAGGCTGAGCAAAGTAATATAGCTTGCCTTAAGTCACAGAACTCGTTGGAGCTGAAACCGGAACTTGCGGACATCAGACTCCAAAGCCCAGCTCTACCTGCTGTACTGTGCTTTGAGTTTACGATACCCACACTACGGTGTGGATGGTATCTTTCACCCCTGCCCCTGCAGCGTGAGCTTTCTGCCCAAGAACTGTAGAAGCATGTTGGGGAGCCATGCGAACTACTGCTGGGGGTCCCATCCTGCTGATCAGTGAAGTGACCCAGGAAGAGAGACGACCGCAGAACAGTTTCCGCAGAGGAACGACCAAGGCGGTTTCTTCTGGTGGGTTTGCAGTCCGCATCCCTAGCAACAATATTCGAACCAGAATGACACAGAGAAAGGAAGACGGCAGTAAGACAAAGCTGGCAAGGAGGTGAGCATGGGCAGTGCCGTTTGGGATCCCCAGGAGCTTACAAAGCTTGTTAATTCAAGGATACTAAAGCTAATTTGCACCCCTTCCTCCCCTGCCCTTGGGTTGGGCTGAGGATTTGGCTCTGGTGTGGCCAGTGGGGGTGGGGAGCCAAGATATGGCTTGAGCACAAATGGGAGATGGATTACACACAGGTAAGTGAAGGAAGTAAGTAAATCCATGGAATATCTAGGGAGCCAAGTTTTTCACTGCTGCAGAGTGTGGTCAGAGATGGAGGAAGGGAAAGGCAAAAATAAACCCTGTTGTGTTGGATCAGAATTCGAGTCAGCATCAAAGGCTTCTGCACAGCAAAGGAAACAGTCAACAAAACCAAAGACAACTGACAGAATGGGAGGAGATATTTGCAAAAGACGTATCAGATAAAGGACTAGTATCCAGAATCTATAAAGAACTTACCACACTCAACACCCAAAGATCAAATAATCCAATGAAGTTAAATGGGCAGAAGACATGAACGGATATTTCTGCAAAGACGACAACCAAATGGCCAAGACACACATGAAAAAGTGCTCCACATCACTTGGCATCAGGGAAATACAAACCAAAACCTCAGTGAGATACCACCTCACACCAGTCAGAATGGCTAAAAGTAACAAGTCAGGAAATGACAGATGCTGGCGAGGATGCAGAGAAAGGGGAACACTCCTGCACTATTGGTGGGAATGCAAGCTGCTGCAGCCACTCTGGAAAACAGCCTGGAGGTTCCTCAAAAAGTTGAAAATAGAGCTACCCCACAACCCAGCAATCGCACTACTGGGTATTTACCCCAAAGATACAAATGTAATGATCCGAAGGGGAACGTGCACCCGAATGTTTATAGCAGCAATGTCCACAATAGCCAAACTATGGAAAGAACCTAGATGTCCATCAACAGATGAATAGGTAAAGAAGATGTGGTATACACATACAATGGAATACCATGCAGCCATCAAAAGAAATGAAATCTTTCCATTTGCAACAATGTGGATGGAACCAGAGGGTTCCATTATGCTGAGCAAAATAAGTCAATCAGAGAAAGACAATTATCATATGATCTCTCTGATATGAGGAATTTGAGAGGCAGGGCAGGGGGTTATGGGGGCTAGGGAAGGGAAAAATGAAACAAGATGGGATCAGGAGGGAGACAAACCATAAGAGACTCTTAATCTCAGGAAACAAACTGAGGGTTGCTGGGGGATGGGGGGATAAGGTGAGGGTAGTTGGGTTATGGACACTGGGGAGGGTATGTGCTACGGTGAGTGCTGTGAAATGTGTAAGCCTGAGGAATCACAGATCTGTACCCCTGGGGCAAATACTACATTATATGTTAATAAAAATAATTTTTTTTTTAGATTTTTTTAAATTTATTTATTTGACAGACAGAAATCAGAAGTAGGCAGAGAGGCAGGCAGAGAGGCAGGCAGAGAGAGAGGAGGAAGCAGTCTCCCCGCTGAGCAGAGAGTCTGATGCGGGGCTCCATCCCAGGACCCTGGGATCATGACCTGAGCCGAAGGCAGAGGCCTTAACCCACTGAGCCACCCAGGTGCCCCTGTTAATAAAAATAATTAAAAAAAAAAAAGAATTAGAGTGAGCATAAACTCACAGGTTTTAATATACAAATTGGCTTAAAAATAGACACAGGTGTATATGTTTATACATGTATGTACACACACATATATTTCTTCACTCTCTCAGCTGCATGGACCTAGAAGCAGGACACTCAAGCAGTAATGAACATACCTGATGCCCAGAACTTAGTTTTTAAATATCATTCCCTGGCAAAGAAACAAGAGAGCCTGGAAAAATGGGTGATTCCTGGGCTGGGGTAGGAAAATACCAGATGAGCTGGTATATTTTATTGTGCCAAAAAGCAAGGGCCCCAGAAATGATAGGTGCATACAAAAAGCATGAAAAACCAGCCTGCAGGGGTCCTGGTGGCCAAATCAGGGACAGTTTGAGCAATAAAACAATGATGGATCCTGAAAGAGGAAAAGGACATCAGTGGAAAAACCGGCGGGAAATCCAAATAAGGCCTGAGTTTAGCAAACAGAACTGTTAACTCGCTGGTGTGGTAACTATCCTGTGGTTATGTAAGACGTTGACATCAGGAGAACTTGGGAGAAGGGAATATGGGAAATCTGAGCTATTTCTGAAACTTTTATGTAGGTTTAAGTTTATCCCAGCATAAACTTAAATAAAGGTAATAATGGCTATAATCCACTGAATAAAATAGGAATCCAGGAGTATGTGCTGACATAGTAAGTGGGGGAAAGAGAAAGCTTTTGAGAACTAATAAACGCAGAAGAAATGATGGTATTAGAAAAAAATCATCATTCAGCAACTATCTTAGTAATAAATGATTCAGGCAAGTATCAGCGGGAAGTGAAAGATGAGAAAAAGACTGTATGATTTCAACGTTTCTCCTGACAGTTATTGTTATTAATTACTTATTAATAAAGAGAGAAGCCTGGCAGACTCCAACTAAAGAAAGTATAATAAATGGGGCACCTGGATGGCTCAGTGGGTTAAGCCTCTGCCTTTGGCTGAGGTCATGATCTCAGGGTCCTGGGATTGAGCCCCACATCGGGTTCTCTGCTCAGGGGGGAGCCTGCTTCCCCCTCTCTGTGCCTGCCTCTCAGCCTACTTGTGATCTCTCTGTCAAATAAATAAATAAAATCTTAAAAAAAAAAAAAAAGTAAAATAAAAATGAACACCACAGGCTGTAGGGCAAACTGATACTGAACGGCTCCTGATGTGAATTACTGAGAAGCACCCGGCCCCACTTCTGCATAAATCATTGATCATGAGGAAACATTGGTTAAATCCCGACGGAAGGACATTCCACAAACGAACTGGCCTGTACTCTTCAAAAATTTCAAGGTCATGAAAGATAAAGAAAGAATGAGTTGTTTATCTGGACTGAAGAGACCAAAGAGATGTGACAAGTGTCCTGGCACGGATCCTTGATCTAGAAAAAACATGACGGGGACCACCAGGGAAATGGAATGGAGTCTACAGATTAAATGGTACTAATGGATCAAGTTAACTTCCTGATGTTGACAGGTGTGCTACAGTGAGGTAGACCGCATGCTTATTTATAGGAAACACGCACTGAAGTCTCAAGGAGTAATGGGGGCACTCTTGCCTGCAAATTGAAGAAAGTGTCTATGTAGAAAAATCTCTTCTCCAAGGGTCAGCCAGAGAAAATCCCTGCATTCCCAAGATGGAAAGGTATATGAACTTCCTTCTGGAACATAAACAAAAGTTGAGAAAGCCGCTTAAAGCATACAAGGACAGCTCAGCCAAATCTGCTAAGGAGATGGCTTTGGGGATATTCCTACTTCCTTCGTCCTCCCTAGGTCCCGGCTCTGCAGTCTTCCCACTGCTGTTTGGCTTTTGGCTGGCACAGGTGCTGCCAGAACTTTCTCTGGGCAGGTGGGAGGGCCATGTCAGGCCCAACAGAAAGCTGGCAACACTGATCAGGCCACCCAACCACTGACAAGTCTGGGACAAGAGCATCAGACGGGCAGGGCAGGCTAGGCACGGTTCCTGACTACTCGTGCCAAGTGCCAACATGTCTGCTCTTCTCAGCCTCGCCACTAATCCTGTGAGGGGAACGTTACTAACTGCGCTGGAGAGAGGACAAAGCCAACTCCGAGAGGTTAAGTACCATGCTTGAGGTCCCAGGCTAGTGAGTACAGAGTTCTGACTCAAATCCAGGTCTGTCCGGCATCCAGGCCCACGCTCTTTCCACTACACTCTGTTGGGTCTCTGTCATCGGGGAGTTTGTGAATGGTCTAAAATTTTCCTCCACTGCAGATTTTTTGAGTCAGAGCTACAAGAATGAAATAAGTACCAAAACAGTCCCCACCTGAGTTTCTTCCCTTCAGATTCTTGGACAAAAGGGAGGAAGGGCTTTGCAGAATCCCTTGAAATTGCTCTCAAGATAGTGTGTGGGTTTATGTGATTTTTTTTGGGGGGGGGGCAAGAGAGTCTACAGTTTCACTGGGCTCTCAAAGGGATCCGTGACTCAAAAAAGGTTAATAGCCATCGCTTTAGGCATTATTTTGACTGATTCTCTGCTTTAAAAGTTGAGGGAATTGATTTCTTGAACTCTCTTTTCTACTTCAAGTCTTTGCTGCTTATTCTGGAACGACAACGGTACAACCTACGCAATTCTCCTCCGAGTAGCTCCTGCTACATCCCCGGGGCTGTGGAAACATCCTAGCGAGGCCAAGCGGCAGGCTGAGTGGCCAGCACTTCATTTTTCAGAGAGAAATGGAGAGTCCCTAAGGAAGGGAGGTCTGGCTCTCTGCCCGAAGTATCACGAACAATGAGTATACTCTATATGAATCAAGGCCATGTGAAAAGAGTAGAGACTGGAATTATGATAATTCAGAAAAACGATTCTCTAGACCAGGAAGGTTTGGGAAAAGTATGTGGTTATCTCAGATATGCACTTTCAAGTCGGGATCCAACAGCTTTTAAACCTCTCTAAAAATAAGAATTTGGGTTGGTGAGGGAAGAAGGGGTTTTGTCCAAAAATAGTCATCCAGGTGGGCTGTGCTAAGACCTGTTAATCTCATAGGTAAACAACAGCTCTTCTACCTGCCCCTGCACGTGTCCTATTGACTTCCTGAGAAAGAAGTTTTTAAAAAAAAAAAAAATTTATTTATTTATTTGAGCGACAGAAAGAGAATGAGCGATGGGGAAGGGGAGAGAGTGAGAAACAGACTCCCTGCCAAGCAGGAAGCCCAAAATGGGGCTCAATCTCAGGACCTGGAGATCATGACCTTAACTGACTGAGCCACCCAGGCACCCCAGGGAAAGGGTTCTTGTTCTTTTTAATAAGAAGACAGGGTGTTCCAAACAAGCAAAGAGTAGTAAGTAATTACTGCCTTTCTGTGTGCCTTCAGACAGAAGCCCAATGGGTAGGGAGGATGAGGCAAATTGGCTTTACAAGGCAAAACATAAAAGTAACTCTTCTTTGGGAGGGATGGCAGGTAGGAGGTTGTTTTCGTTAACACAGATGGCTCTTCTATAAAGTTCATTTTCTACGACTTTAATAACAAAACTTTAAAAACAAAACTTTTAAAAACAAAAAAATTTTGTAATTGGGGACCAAAAGAGTAGACATAATCTACAAAATCAAATAGGTGAATAATAATAATGTTCTATGTAGCGATTCCACTGGAAATAGTCTCTTAATCTCATGGTTTATGTCTGAAACATATTTGGAAATAAGAATTTGCTAACTCACAACAGAAGCATTAAAAAGGGGGGGAGACTAAACTTTAGTGCCTAAATGCTTTCCCAGAGAACTCCCTTAGAGAACTTTCTCACAGGCGCTATTGTGCTCCCAGCGTGAGCCACTGTCTGGTTCTCCCAAGTGCGTTCTTCAGACAACGAGGTCTCGTCTCAGAGTAGGGCCAGCCTGCCTCCAAAAACCTGACCTTTCCAAAATCTGGCTTCCAGTGTGGAAGGGCCTTAACAGATCCTCTGGCTGTGGACAGACTCAGGGATGAGGAGGGGGTCTTCCTCCTCTGTATGAATAATGGACATTGGAACTTGAAGATAGTCCTCTGACTGTGAGGAAAGTTGGCAGCAGAAACTTGTGAAAATTTTCAGGAACTCCTGAGTTTGTAAAAAAGTATATATATTAAATGGATGATAATCCACAAAAGAAAATAAGAATCCACCGTCCACACTGACATAAATAAACACAAACACATGGGGGGACAGGAAGAAGTGCTTCCTTACAGAAGAACTCCAATCAAAGAGTAGAGGAGAAACGATGGAAACAGAAAATCAGCATTTGGCAAACACTACAGTAATAATTGCTTCAGGCAGAAATCATCAAGGGATGTCAAAATGAGTGGGCAAAGTGTGAGGAGAAACAGGATATTCACACACTCCCAAAGTATCCCCCCACGAGATACTTATTAGTTACAAAGAGAAAAACAGTAGCTTCACAGCAGAGGAAGCTAGCTGGCAAGCACCTTAAGCCAGTGATCAAAGTTAACATCACCAGTAATGGGACACATCCAAATGACGTACCCAGAGGGACAGAACATCACCTATAGGGGTGCCTGGGTGGCTCAGTGGGTTAATCCTCTGCCTTCGGCTTGGGTCATGATCTCAGGGTCCTGGGATCGAGCCCCGCATCAGGCTCTCTGCTCAGCAGGGAGCCTGCTTCCCCCCCCTTCTCTCTGCTTGCCTCCCTACCTGCTTGTGATCTCTCTATCAAATAAAAAATTAAAAAAAAAATCACCTGTAATGGAATACTTGCCTGCAATGCATAATCTAGATCAAATCAAGAGCAAACATCACACAAACTGAAACTGAGGGCACTGTAGAAAATAACTTGCCAACACTCTGTAAAGTGTCAAGGTCATGAGAGACAAACAAAAGACTGAGGAAATATTCAAGGTTAAGGGAGACTAAAGAGACCTGACAACCAAAGGCATGACAGGATCTTGAGCCAGAAAGTGGACATTCATGGCACAATGTTACCCTCCTGATTTTGATAACTGTGATTATGTATAAAATGGTAGCATTCTCTGGAGGAAGGATCTATGAGAATTTTTTGTAACTTTTTTGTAAGTCTAAATTACTTTAAAATGAAAACCTAAACAAAGTATACTTGAAAACATGTATATTAAAGATTAGGTTTCTTTCTCCATTTTCCAGTGCCTGACATGGTCAAGCCTTGTAGCTATATAAGAGCTCAGTGCCCACGTAGGAAGGGGTTGTTGGGATCCATTTGGGACATGAGAGTCAAACTCAGGCTTCTAAGGTTAGTCAAACTCTAAGATTATGGATAGTATGAATGATAACACTCATAAGATACAAAAATACCCTAGAAGGTTTCCAGGCAGGGTCATAGGAGGCCTGCCAAGTCCCTCCTTTAGCCTCTGGAAGGGCTTATGCCCTTATGAGCCCCAATCATGACCAGAGGAGGGAGAAACGCAGTAGAAAACAGCAAAATGTTCATCACTCACTTGTCCTGGGACTCAATATACACGTAGAGATGAGGCTCGAAACACTTGGAAACAATGCCATGAAATGGATTGTCTGGGGCTTTCGGCTTCTTTGGCTGTAAAGAGGGGGAGAAAAGAAGAAAGAAACCTACGCTTGAGCCATCTTCGCAAGTTTTCAAGCAGTTTCAAAGAATACATCCCTTCAAAGTTGACTCCTGACACAGATAAGTAGCACTTGATGTAAGTGAACTGGGACTGTGTCTTGCATTATGATTCAAGCCAGTCTGTGCACAACGAGCCAGCTTTGTTAGCGTCACTGACTTGCCCTGTATGGTGAAAGATTTACTGCTGCTCTGATAACTCATGCACTTTCAATCTGGAAGCTATTCATCATCAGACTGATGTTTTAAAAAATTTAAATCCTAGCTAATACCAGTACCTTATATTTGTACAGTGCTTTAGAATTTCTAAAGTGCTCTCATGTGATAGATTTTTCACAGCCTTCATTTAGTGATTGTTTTTATAGACCAAGCACTTTATATGACATAACAGCTCATCTATTCCTCACAACAACCCTTGGTGTAGAAATCAGTACTACCACATTACACCTAAAGGAAGGCTCAGAGGGTTCTAGTAGCCTGCCCAAAGGCAGACGGTGAAGCTTCCTACCTCCTGAACTACAACTCTTTCTGATACAGCATTGCTTTGCCACGATGGCTCCCAGACTGTTGAATTGCACTGACGAGTAAATGCAAGAAAAAGAATGGTAAAGGACCAACATAGCATTGCTAACTTTGTTTTGCCACTTTCCATTCTCGTCAGTTCTTAAGAGTATTTTACACCCAAACACTGTAGCAGCAGGAGGGCAGTCCTTCCTGTGAAAAGACAGTTGGTGACCTTATGCCAGATAGATAGATAGATAGACAGACAGGCAGTTTTGTCTTTATTTTTTGCCATGGACCACTGTAAAATGGCCAGCACTGGTCCCCAGTTGATACTTTAAAACTACTGATATACAGGCCATCTAGGTAGGCAAGCATTTAAAAACTGTTTGCTCCCTAATTCCTTTTCAAAATTAAAAAAAAAAAAAAAAAAAAAAGTGAAGATCCTCCTAGATATCTCTTTCAATTTCTAAAAAAAGTCAATTCTATTTATTGTGAAATGCCAACAAAAGGACCCTTAGCCCTTGCTGGTGTTGATACTAGAGTATAATCTGGGTATAAATTGATAACCCACAGCATACCTGTTGGGTTGAACTGTTCATATCTTTTAAAAATATAGGAAAAACTAAGCCCCTAATGACAAACAGAATAATGATTCTCTTCCTCTAGTAACTTTTTTTTTTTTTAAGATTTTATTTATTTATTTGACAGAGATCACAAGTAGGCAGAGAGGCAGGCAGAGAGAGAGGGTGAAGCAGGATCCCTGCCGAGCAGAGAGCCTGATGTGGGGCTCGATCCCAGGACCCTGGGATCATGACCTGAGCCGAAGGCAGAGGCTTTAACCCACTTAGCCACCCAGGCGCCCCCTTCTAGTAACTTTTAAAAATAAAACACTATAATGGTTAAAAGCATCTGTAAAAACTGGAAATGAACACCAAAAATTCAATCTCCTATTTAGCTCTCTCTCTTATCCCCTTCGGAGAGTTCCATGTTTTTAGGGTTTTTTTGCAAGATTTTTAGAAACTCTGGTATTCCCTAAATTACAGTCGGGTTGTTTTTCTTATCAGCCAGAAGCCACCACCAAAGTCAGGTCTGAGGCTGAGTCCACAAGAGACTCCCCAGCCTGGGTTCACCAAGTTTGAATTGGATGGATCCAAAGTTCCACTTCATTTCACAGATGCGCTGAAGTTTCTCCCACACTCCCAACAGTTTAAAATGGCAGATCCATGATTTAGTATAATGGCTGTGTAGGGGTGGTCTTTATCTAATTGTTCTATATTTTCCAAATCAGTTATCTATTATTTCATTCTTTTCAATAAGGTGACTGTTAAATGAATAGATAAATGTGATTTGTCTAACTTATATATGACCAGATATTCTGATTTTATTACTTATTATTATTTTTTTAAAGGCTTCATTGGGACTTATTTTTTTTTTTTTTAAAGATTTTATTTATTTGACAGAGAGATATCACAAGTAGGCAGAGAGGCAGGCAGAGAGAGAGGAGGAGCAGGCTCCCTGCTGAGCAGAGAGCCCGATGCGGGACTCAATCCCAGGGTCCTGGGATCACGACCCGAGCCGAAGGCAGAGGCTCAACCCACTGAGCTACCCAGGCGCCCCAGATATTCTGATTTTAGAACTGAAAACTATAGCCACAATGCCCAGATTAGTCATCATAAGGCTTATATTTATATAATACTTTAATATATTTAATATCAATACAATTACTGATATAGTAATAATCATTAATATATTAATATAATTAATATAGTAATATTAATAATCCTATAATATTTATCCTCTTTATTTATATTTTTCTTGTGCCAAAAATATTCACACGTCTACAGGACAGCTTCTGGTAATTATAAATTGGGAGTTTATATAATACAGAATGTTCTCATGTTTTAAATCAACATATTTTAGGAATGCCTCGTGGCTTAGTCTGTTAAGTATCTGCCTTTGGCTCAGGTCATGATCCCAGGATCCTGCATTGGGCTCCTTGCTCGGTGCGGAGCCTGCTTCTCTCTCTGCCTGCCATTCCCCCTGCTTGTGTTCTCTCTGACAAATAAATAAAATCTTAAAATAAATATACCAACTCATTTATTTATTTATTTTTAAAAAGATTTTATTTATTTGATAGAAAGAGACATGGAGAGAGAGGGAACACGAGCAGGGGGAGTGGGAGAGGGAGAAGCAGGCTTACCGCTGAGCAGGGAGCCCTCTCTATCCCAGGACCCTGGGATCATGACCATAGCCAAAGGCAGACGCTTAACCCACTGAGCATCCAGGCACCCCTAAATCAACATATTTAAAATAAAGTATTTTGTATTTGGCTTTACTAATTTATGTGCAATTTGCCAATTACTGACAATGTTTTAGTTTATCACCTTAGAATGGCTACATTATGAAATTTAAGTTCCATAAATTAGATAGTAATACTGTACTGATATTACATTTTCTGATTTTGATCTGTGGTAATTTAAGTGAATGACCTTCTTGCTAGGACGTACATACAGACATATTTAGAGCTAAAGGACATGATATATGCTAACTTATAAATTATTCCAAAAGAGAGAGAGAGAGACAGAGGAGAAGGGGCAAAAGTAGACAGGGGGAGAGAGAGGGAGAGGAGGAATGTGGGCAAAAAAAAAGGAAATGAGAGAGTAAATGTACCAAAATGTTAACAACTGTAAACCCAGGTGAAGGATATTTGAGAGTTCTTGTAGTATACTTAAAACCCTTCTCTAATTTAGGTATTTTCCTTTTAAAAAGTAAAAAATAACAATAAAAAGCTTGGGAGATGGGAGCCAAGGGCCTGGCAGATAACCCCGGAAACAGTTGTGGAGCAGTCAAGCAATGGCACGTCACCAAAACTTTGGCTAGCCCAGCAGACATCGTGTGGGAAAATATGGGCATTTTTGCGCCTGAGTGAAATAGGGCTTAGAATCAATTTCACAGTCTTAACAACGCACTATAGTTATGGTAGCTGTCACCACCAGGGGAAGCTGGGAGATGGGTACATGGGACCTCTCTGCATTCCGCAACTACCTATGAGTTTATAATTATTTCAAAATACAACGTTGTTGTTTTTTTTTAAGTGGTACAGGAGAACTGGACTCTGAATGTGAAGTGGTTTTAGCAATATCTTAACCTATTTATTTGGCTCTTATTTTCCTTTTTACATATGTGCAAAAGTGATATACAATAAAAATCTGGGTCTAGAGAAGTCTGAGGAGCTCATTCAGAATATGTATAAGAGACAGATTCTAAGTGATAAAAGAAAACAGCTCCGTGCTATTCGAACAGAGTCACCTTGGTCAGTCTTCCGCAGACTGTGTGCTCGATGAGGCACCACAGAGCACTCCGACCCTGGCCCTCAGGGAGCGGCATCATCAGACAGTGTGGGTGTCCCAACCCTACAGGCAGGTGACCGCTCCGCCCCGCCTCTGTCCACTAATGCCAGCCACTCCTCGAAGCGAGGAGAAGACCTGACACCACAGTTCCTAGTCCCTTGCAGCGTTTTGAGTGTGAGCTGGCAGCGAAAGGGGAACAATGGGAGGTTGCCCCACGTTCCCTTTTAAAAATGCTTTTTTCCCACAGGGCTGCCTCTGGGCTGTGGCTACTTTATTAGATAAGAGGTGCTGGAATTTCAGCTCACAGTGGCGTCTCCCTAGGCACTGTCTGGCTCCCCAGAGGGGCAGGTCTCTGCTGAGAGAACACTGTAGAGAACACACGAAGCCATTTAGCAGTAGCATTCAGGCTGCCTGAGTGTGTGAATTCAGTCCAAGAGCTGCAGATGTTTCGGTTATTTCCTCCCGGAGTTGGAGGGAATAATAGAAGGTTACTGTTGTCACAGTAAGGAGCTCTGCAGCTGGCCCCACTTCCTTTTATTACCATCCAATGTAAACAGATGAAATCTAACTGCTTGGATCACCAGAAGGATACATTTTTCAACCAGAAATTCCTTATTTCTTCTTCCTTTTTCTTCGAGCACCCTCAGTCCCCTTCTGGGTACCATTTTTTTTTCATCACTGGGGAGTGCATGGGCAACTGGTGGCTCAAACTAAGTACATTTTTTCAAGCTCACACTCTTTTCTCAACAGCCCACGCTGCAGGAGCAAGCGGGGAGAGACCCTGTCCTTGAGAGTCAACTGTCTACTTACCGTGGTGGTGACACAACGGCTTGGGTAACCCCAGACAATCACTGGGGGCCTTCTCCCACACCTCTGGCTCCACCCAGCCCAAGCTTCCTGTGAACTTCCTCCCTAAGGCCCCCAACTCCAGAAGCCAATAAGTGGCCAGGAAGAGGGAGATCCTGGAGCTGCCCACTGAGGAATCACAAGCAAGACAAGTGCTGGGGAGGCTGCGGGAGGCTGGGGGTAGTATTTGGGTGTCATCACTAACAAGCCATGGCCAGTGAAGCTGCAGGTGGGCCATACAGTCCAGAAGTTTTTGGTACTTTCTTTTTAACTGGATCTCAAACCCCTGATTCCAAAGAAATTTTACTTGGAATTCCATGATAGAAATGACTTGTAACAGAACTGTTGTTTGGAGAGAGTCAGAGCCCTGGTCTCCTCCCAATACCCCCAGTGACATGTGATGGGGGCACCAAGAAATACAGTCTGAAAACTATGGGCTCTCTCTAAAGAGGAAAACACTAGGCAAGCCTAGAGAGTAAAAAATCTACCACGTGGTCAGTTAAAGGTGGACAGCAGTCTGCCTCTGCTTTACCCCCTGTATTTGTGCTCTGTGTGTCCTTAGAAGGAGCAGTCTTGGTCCTTACAATAATAATCTCTAGCTTCCATGATGAGCAAAAAGTTCCATGAGAGAGACAAATCATATTTTATCCAGTAAACAAATTTCATAGTAATGGGGGCCTCTATCATAATCCAGTTTATTGATATCCGGGATGACTAGCTGAAGGGGTAACTTTTCATGGTGGCACAAGGATAATAACAGCCACAGGGCCCTGAACAGGGCACTACAACCCAAAGCAAACTCAAAGGGTGCAGGTGATGGAGTGTGGTAAAAGACACACCCAGAAGAACGAGCTCAACGCCCAGACTCTTCCTTTCCCAGTCCTTCCTTCCCACATGCAAAAGATGCACTTCTTCAGTTAGAAGAAATCTTTTGTTATCTCCCACTCTAGCTGATATGATAGATTCAAATCAATTACAGCTAATCCCACAGATCTCTGGGATATAGCCCGTAAGGTATCCTTCCAGTTTTATTCATTCACCTGGGGTTCATTTCTGTGACCTCCACTTTCCACGGAAACAGCCCAGTGTAGTAAAAGAGCTCCATGGAAGGAATTCTAGTCTCTGACTTCTAGATCTTGCTTCCAGTTCTAGATCGTCCATGCCCGGACTCTCTAACCCTGCGCAAATCACTTAACCTCTCTGAGCTGCACACACTGCAGCTCATAGAAAATCCTGTAAAATGAGGGGCAGGCACTGGGAAGACGAAATGAAACAGAGCCCATAAAAGACGATGAAACTATAAAGCCCATAAAAACGTGAGGTATCCGTGTTATTAAAATTATTTAATTAGTGGACCAGACACATTTTACTGCATCACTTCAGAACTGCTCCTGGAAATGCTGTTGTGGCTCCTGCCATGATTGTACACCTACCCTCACCAGGCGAGGAATGTGGGTTAGCGGCATGTGCTTGGCTATGGGGATCCCGGGCTGGTCTTTCCAGCCAGCCTCCCTTTTGGTGGTGTCTGGAGCAAAACAACACTATAAAATAACTGCTCGAGCAGCCAAGTGTAGAAAATTAAAAAGAAGGATCACTAATCCAGACAGGAAAAGGCCTGATTTATTGCTCTAACCGCTCTGTCATAAAACGGCGGTGAAACAAAAAACACCATTCTATAGGATGAAGGGAGAGGAAATTTGGAGTTGGACAGAAAATCCGAAGGAAATGAAAGTGCTAGCGTGCTCTGAGAAGTAACTCTCCAAATATGCCAGTGGTGACCTTGATGTTTCCAGGCCTCCCCAACGCATTCCAGACCTCAAGTGCTCAGCTTGCCCTGAGTGGCGGCCTCTCCTCGCTAATGGTGCTGAGAACTCCACTAGGGATCCTGGGGTCTCTCTTGTGTCGTCACCGGCCCGATGAGAACCTAACCGAGAATGAGGCTGGCAGGCGTAGGAGATGATGAATGAGGCAGGCAGGAAAGGCTCAGTTTTCAAAAAGCACCTTCAGATAAGGGCTTTCTATAAAGACCACCAAAGTTGTAATCCTCTGAATGTGGTCAGTGGCCAAAGGGCCACACAGAGAGGCGGGCGGACCCATCTTCAAAAGCAAACATGAGGTAGGAGGCACGGGGAAAAGGCAAACTGGACTTACCTGATCTAAATCTCCTTTCTCCATCACCAGTTCCTCCATTTCTGGTGTTGGCTCATCTTCCAGGAAGGGATTAGTGGATGGGGGTGGAGATTCGAGTTTTTTCTGTTAAGCAGATAAGAGAAAGAGACAGGTAATTTCTGAGCATATTCTCAATGGCTTTCCCCATTGATCTGCTTTTTCTGAGGCTCTCCAACTGCATCTGATCTAATGAGTAAGAACTGAGACAACACGGACCACATCTCTTATCTCCTAGCCTTCGCATTATTTCCCACCTTCCTGAAACCTACTGCCCACCCCACCCCAATCCCAATCTGGCTAAAACTCTCATTCATCCTTCAGCCCTCAGATTAGAAGTCCCTTCTTCTGGGAAGTCTTCCCTGTCTCTTAAGTTTGGGACAGATGTCCTGCTCCATGTTTTCATCCCACCCAGTATGTCCCATCTGCCCAGGTATTTATCAGAAGGTCACCACTGTCCATTTATTTGTCTTGTCCCCACTAGATTTCATGATGGCAGAGAATCATGTCTGTCTTGTTTCCCCTCCTCTATCTGGGTGCCTGGCATTTCGTACATGCTCCCTAAATATGAATGAATCACAATGCTGGATGGGTTGGAATTCAAGAACAAACTATAAAGCTTATCTTATGTGTTCTAGATTACAGACGGAAGTCTCTTCCCAAGTAAGTTTCATTACAACAAGCACAACAAAATCTCCTTGCGAAAGATTAGTTCTCAGGACCCGATTCTGCCCACTCTTTTAAAACATGTCGTTGAGCTCACATTCATATAAACTACTTAATTTTTGGCCCAAATACTTGGATGCTGTTATGCTGCCAGATAAAGACTCAGTGTATGAAGAAAGCCTTGTGATCAACGCATTAGGTCAAGGTAGTCATTAGCAGGACAGTGATTTTTATGGTATCCTGCTGAGAAACTATATGGTCTAACAACCAAGCAAGCATTTAAAATTTATACACTCCAAACTTTGGCTTGTTTTGCTTCATATGGAAAAAAAATCCCTATAAACTTAAAGCAAAATAGTTTATTTTTACAATTAGGCTATTTTTGGGGCACCTGGGTGGCTCAGTAGGTTAAGCGTCTGCCTTTGGCTCTGATCATGATCTCAGGGTCCTGGGATCAAGCCCTGCCACAGGCTCCCTGCTTCACAGGGTGCCTGCTTCTCCCTCTCCCTCTGCCTACCATTCCCCCTGCTTCTGCTCTCTCTGTCAAATAAATAAATAAAATCTTTTTTAAAAATTAGACCTTTTTTAGAAAGCAATGTATCTTTGAAAACAGTATCTCTAAATGCTTCTTTAACAGGGTGATCAGACAAGGCCTCTTCAAGGAGGTGGTGTATGAGCAGAGACCAGAAGGAGGAGGAGCTAGTCAGGCGACGATCTGGGAAGAGCAGTCTCAGCAGGCGACCCAAGGCAAAGGCTGGGATGAGTCTGGTGAGGCTGAGGGACAGAGAGGACAACGGGGGCGTGAGGTCAGAGAGCCGGCAGGAGCCTGAAAGCAGAGCCTTCTGTGGGCCATGGTGAGGGTGGTGTCACCATTAACAAGCGACAAACCTGGGTTTGAGTCCAGGCTCTCTCACTTGCATACATGGCTTTACTTCTCCAAGCCTCAGCTCTTCCCGAATGCCCACCAAGCAGAGCTGCGTGAGGATCAAATGAGACCTTGTGTGTGAAGCAAGAGATACGTACATAGAACAGCTCAACACAACATCCGGCGTGTAGGGAAAGCTCAGTAGGTGGGAGCTCTTGTTAGAACTTAAGGGTTAGCAGAACTGTGGCGGTGCCCCTCTCAGTGGAGCGACTCTCAGGTGAGAAAAAAGTGGGAGCACAGGGCTAAGAAGTTCTGTAAAAAAGAACTCCTTTTAATCACAAGTTAAGACCCTGTCCCTATCGTGCCTCTCTGGGATACCTCTGGGAATTGGAAACAATGGGTCCATCAAATTACAAAGGCACAGGCTCCCTGACCTTCTGCCTTCTTCCCTAGACTCCAATGAGGCTCTCCAAGTACTGCCTGTACCACTGGCCTATCAGTAAATAACACATTAGGAAAAGCTGATGGGAGGACACAGACTCCTGCTGGTTGGAGGGCGATGTTACTGCTCAGATTAATTTGCCGTGATGAAAGAATAAGTCTTCCCAGCAAGCAACTGCAAGCACCACTCAGCCTTCTATGCAAGAGCCCTGTTGTCAGAGCCAAGCAGACCACACTTCTCATTTCTGCTCTGCAGCTGTCGTAAGCCATAAAGAATTACAAGTTTGGGTTTAGATTTTAAATAACTCGAATGACATATTCCATGAGCTCTGGGGCTGCTAAATCAAACAAAAAAATTGCCAAGAAACGAACGACTTTCCAATTTTAAAGGAATTCCTTCTTTTTGCTGTGATGACAGTTGGTTTCAAGTCCATACAGGAAAGAAAAATTCTTCATATAGCAAGTTAAGTCCTACTAATTAAACCACATGGGATCCCAACACCTCCAGAACAATAAGGTCCCCAGGACGGCCAAGCTGTCTGACTGTTAGGAAGAGAACCTGGCCTTAGTCAGTAGTGTATCTGCATCTGGGTCCACCTGCACAAAGTCTTTTCTGGGGCCCTCGCTGGACATTTCAAATCATCAGAGAAGGAACTCTGAAATTTAAGACTAAACTGCTTCCTTTCTCAGGAGGAGAAAGCTTTCAGTTATAAGATGAAAATTCCACAATTTCTGCATTTCTCATTCCATATATACTTTATTCCAGCCCAACTCCTGATTTGTCCTGAAAGAGATGGCCTGCAGGCTTCAACTGCTAATGACTGTAAACACAGGGCCCCATGCACCTGGTTTAATATTACTGGGACCTCTCTTGGTACCACCACACTCCTATCTCATATTGTGATACTCATGTATAGGCTTCTTTCTCTATTAGACCGTAGGCACCTGTCTGATTCAATTTTTCATCCTTTCCCAAGGCTCTGCAGAAACTGAGAGCTTAAAAAACTCCTTTTTAAATGTGTGAATAAACCCTGATTGGATGAGAAACACTCAATAAAAACCCGTGTGTGTGTGTGTGTGTGCGCGCGCACATGCTTGGAGCACAGTCTCAAAAAATATACCCCAAACTATTACATGGTGGACATCTCTGGGGAGAGGGATTTAGAGTAATTAAGAAGGAAGAGATTGTTCTTTTAAAATGTTTTACTCTGGGGCACCTGGGTGCCTCAGTGGATTAAGCCTCTGCCTTCGGCTCAGGTCATGGTCTCAGGGTCCTGGGATCGAGGCCCGCATCAGGCTCTCTGCTCAGCAGGGAGCCTGCTTCCCTTCTCTCTCTGCCTGCCTCTCTGCCTACTTGGGACCTCTCTCTCTGTCAAATAAATTAAAAAATCTTTTAAAAAAATATTTTATTCTGTTTGAGCTTTAATAAGCATATATTTCTCACTCTCCTTTTTCTGGTAGGCAAATTATCTGAAGAGTGAGGATGATTTATAACTAAACTCGGTATTTCCTAAAACCCTTAATATTTTAAAATTATATTTTAATATAATTAACATCAAATTCACCATGTTAGGTGACTTATAATTGAGTGATTTTCAGTATGTTCACAAGATTGTGCGAACATTACCACCATCCAATCCCAGAACTTTTTTTTACTCCAAAGGAAGCCCCATATCCATTAGCTATCATTTCCACTCCTCCCCTTCCCTGAATCCGTGGCAACTCCTGACCCGCTTAATGTCTCTATTGCCTATTCTGGACATTTCATACAAAATGTGGCCTTTTGTGTCTGGCTTCTTTCAGTCTGTATAGTGTTTCTGAGGATCATCCTGTGTTATGTGTCAGTATTTCCATTTGTCTATTAAAAGACTTTTGGGTTGTTTCTACTTTTTGGCTATTGTCAATAGTGCTGCCATGAACATTCATGTACAAGTGTTTGTATGAACATAAGAAAAATTTCAATTCTCTTGAGCATATACCTAAAGGAAGCATATGTTACTCTAAAAAAACTTTCAGATTGCTTTGCCTTTTTAAAAAAATCTGGCAGTTACCCCTTTACATTAGGCATCTGTATGTTAGCACCACGAATTGCATGAAAACAAAGAGTAACTATTTCTTCTGAATCTACAAACCATCACTAACACCAAGACTCAGTGCTGGGAGACTAAGCAAGTGCACTGATAAGCGACAAGAATAGAGGAAATAGTTTAAAACAGAGGCTATCTTAAATTTGAAAAAAACTCATAACTTTTGGGGCGCCTGGGTGGCTCAGTGGGTTAAAGCCTCTGCCTTCGGCTCAGGTCATGATCTCGGCGTTCTGGGATCGAGCCCCGCATCGGGCTCTCTGCTCAGCAGAGAGCCTGCTTCCCTCTCCCTCTCTCTCTCTGTCTGCCTCTCTGTCTACTTGTAATCTCTGTCAAATGAATAAATAAAATATTAAAAAAAAAAAAAAAACTCATAACTTTTGGCCCTGTCATTCAACTTGTATCGTAAGAAAATAATCTCTAATGTGAACAAAAATGTGTTCGTTGTGGCTTTGTTTAGAATAGTGAAAAAATAACAAGTACTTAAGGGTCCAACAAGAAAAGGACAGTTAGGGAAATTCTGGCCCATCTCTATATTGAAATATAATGACTGAGAAACCCCTTAAGATAGGACATATGAAGAAAAGCTATAAAACTGTATTCACACATCATAAATAAAAATAAACTCAATATGGATCACAGATCTAAGAGCCAAAAACTATAAAATTCTTAGAATAAAGCATAGGTAAATGCTTGTGACCTTAGGGATGATACCAAAACTCAAATGACAAAAGAAAAAAAAATAGAAAAGTAGAATTTCATCAAAATTGAAAACTTTTGTGTATCAAAGGACATTATCAAAAAAGTAAAAAGACAATCCACAGAATGGTAGAAAATATTTACAAATCACGTACCTGATAAATGATAGAATATATCTAGAAAATATTTTTTAAAAACATACCCACAACTCAACAGTAAAAGAGACCAACAACCTAGGGACGACTGGGTGGCTCAGTCGGTTAAGCGTCTGACCTTTGAACTCACCTCAGGTCCTAACCTCAGGGTCCTGAGTTCAGGCCCTGCATTACTTAGGGAAAAAAAAAGACAACCTAATTAAATAATGGGAAAAGGACCCGAACAGACATTTCTCCAAGAAGATGGCCAAGAAGCACCTAAAAAAGATGTCCAATGTTATTAGTCATTAGGAAAATGCACATCAAAACCACCACAAGAGGGGTGTCTGGGTGGCTCAGTTGGTTAAGCATCCAACTCTTGATTTTGACTCAGGACATGATCTTGGGGTCGTGAGATTAAGCCCCAGCCTGCTTGAGATTCCCTCTCTCCTTCTCTTTCTGCCCCTCCCCACTGCTCTCTAAAATCAAAGTAAATAAATCTTGGGGGGGGGAAAAAAACAAAACAACAACCTACCATGAGAAAATACCTTATACCCATGAAGATGGCTGTAATAGTAATTTTAAAAACCCCCAAAATAATAAATACTGACAAAGGTGTGGAAAAAATCAAAACCTTCCTATACTGGTGATGAGAATGTAAAATGGTACAGCTTCTATGGAAAACAATGGCGGTTCCTCAGAAGGTCAAACATAGAGTTACCATGTAACACAGCAATTCAGCAATCCCACTCCTGGGTATACTCCCAGAACTGAAAGCAGATACTTACACAAAAACTTGTACATGAATGCTTATAGCATTATAAACAGCCAAAAAGTGGAAACAACTCAAATGTCTATTAAGGGATAAATGGCTAAACAAAATGCAAACCCAAAGGAGGGAATATGGGTCAGCCATAAAAAGGACTGAAGTATTGATAAATGACACATCACTATGCTAAGTGAAGAAAACCAGGCACAGAAGGCCACACAGTACAGGGTTCCATTTATATGAAATGTCTACAAGAGGCAAATCCATAAAGACAAGAAGTAGATTAGTGGTTGGCTGGGCCTGGGGGAAGGAGGAAACTATAAGTGGGTGCTATGGTGGGGAGGGGTTTTTTGGGGGGCAATGGAAGTGCCCTGGAATTGGATAGTCAGGATGTGGCATAACCTTGTACATATACTAAAAACAACTGAACTATATACTTTATTTTTGGGGGTGGCAGAGGAGCAGAGGGAGAGAGGGAATTCTCAAGCAGGCTCCGTGCCGTGGATGTAGGGCTCAGTCTCATGACCCTGAGACCATAACCTGAGCCAAAATCAAGAGACTTGAGCCAAGAAGGCACCCCGAACTGTACACTTTAAATATGAGTGTTACGTGAAATTTTATTATATAAATTATATTTCAATTTAAAAAATGTATTTTCTTTAAAAAAAAAAAATGTATTTTCTTTAAGCAGGCTCCACACCCAGCCCAGCCCCAGTATGGGGCTTGAACTCATGACATTGACTGAGATCAAGACCAGCGCTGAAATCAAGAGTCAGATGCTTATTAAGTGACTAAACCACCCAGGCTTAGAATTTTAAAAGTGCAATTTTAGGGGTGCCTGGGTGGCTCAGTCGGTTCAGCATCTGACTCTTGATTTTGGTTCAGGTCATGATCTCAGGGTTGAGACTGAGGCCCACATTGGGCTCCACGCACAGTGAGGAGACTGCTTGAGATCCTATCTCCCCCTCCCTCTGACCCTCCCCATTCCCCTGCTCACTCGCTCTCTAAAATAAATAAATAAATCTTTTTAAAAAGTGCGATTTCAATTTTAGAAAATGAGCACAAAGTCCAAAAGTCCAAAGTCCTCCTCTCTGAATGTTTTCTCTTGTCTCCATTCTTGCTATAATTTCTACCTTTTCTATCTTGACCTCATATTACTCTCTTTCCAGAAATAGATGATCAGAAGTTAATCCCTTACGATGTTATTCAAATGAAGGAATACATTCCTTCACCATCAAATAAACCATTTATAAAATGTTTTGAAGCAGAGTGGTGTAGCGGAAGCATGCTGGGCCCATAAAATGTTTTGAAACATCAAAGGAGAGCTATTTCCTTGTTCAGGACGGAAGTCCTCTTACTGTGGCGGAAGTGCTGAGACCCCGCCCCTCCCCCATTTGCATGGTCTCCCTGATTCAGGTGTTAAGTTGCTGGAAGGCTGAGAGGTACAGCCACTCTGGGTAGGCTTTCTTACATAGTGGGCTTTCTGCAAACACTCTTATATGCTCAAACTGCATGGCTGAAAATCATACCTATAGATTGTAAATTTATAATCTAATTTTAAAAATAAGACAAATATAAATGTATAGTAAAATGACCCCTATAAGCCAAAGGATGATTCTATTTAGAAAGGCAATTTACACAATGACCAAGAGGAGAGGAAATCCAGCTGCACGAAATGAGAACATTTTAAATTTCATTAAAAAAAAAAAAACAAAAAAAACCTTCCAAATTTGGTGAGCTTGTTACAAAGACTCAACCCAAACTATTCTGCTTGCCTAGAGGTTGAATATGTTTACCTTGAATCTCATCACTGAGTTACTAAGAATACATGTAGGTGTAGTTAAATGACATTGAGACATTTGCTTTTAATTTCAAGGCATTTTAATTTACAGGGTATTTTGAATCCCTCTTAAGGGCCAGGAGTTTAGGCAATTAGCAGAAAGCAAAGGCAGCTCACTTCTTCCAATAAATTATAGCATAGTGTACTATAAACTTGTTAAGGCTAGTACCATAAAACAAGATGAGCCCTGTCCTTAAGGTTCTTTCAGTTTCCATCTCTCAGATGTCAAAGTTGCATCTGTCAAAAAAGAGCCAAAGATGACGCATCACACTGATCAGTTAGTTAGGAGGAGCTGGACTGTGGCACGTCCTTCTGGGTGAGTTCATTGTCTCTTCAGCTCACCCTAATTGTTAATCAGTCAGCAAAGGACTTAAAAGGAACTGAATAATACAGTGAGAAGGGGGTGGGTGGGGCTGGGAGGGTCTTTGGTCAACATGACTCCTTGACTGACTTATCTGTTCCATAACTTTGCAAGGAATTCACAGCCCTCTACGAAATTTGGCATACGCTAGAGGGTATCAAGATACACCTTGGTTCATTTTGTAGTTTATTCTGATGCCCTGAAATAAAATGGTAACCACAAGCAATTTCCCAAAAACCAAGGCAGCACAGCAAGGAGGTAAGGAGACAAGGAGCAGCAAGTCATCAGGTGGGGTGCCAAGCAGCTAGACTGTGGAGTCAGGCCACTCAGACCCCCAGCCTGGCCCAGGCCACCTCTTCCCAGCACTGTTGGTAGCATGGTCACTGGCTATGACTAATCCACTAGCGGCCCTGGTCCTGAGGCCTACAGGCTGCAGATGAAGGTGTGGCCCCACCTGGCCCACAACATGGCAGTGGTAGGCCAGGCTCAGAATGAACATTACCTACAGTGAGGAGCATGGCATTTTCATATTCCCAAGGCAGGCTGCAGTGAACTGATTCTCTATGACCTGGCTTGCCCCAGTGAGGAGGCCGTGGGAGTTCTGCTGCCTTTCTAGAAACTGACCTTCAAGGGAAAACCCTTAGAGATGTTATGGACCAGCCAATGCCAGGACTTGGAATGCAAAATGGTTGCTGGGCCATGATAACTAGGACAAAGAGTGGTCTGGGCAAAGAGTCTGACCTAAAGAAGTTGAATGATTAGGGGTACCTGGATGGCTCAGTGGGTTAAGCCTCTGCCTTCAGCTCAGGTCATGATCTCAGGGTCCTGGAATTGAGGCCCACATCTGGGCTCTCTGCTCAACAGGGAGCCTGCTTCCCCCTCTCTCTCTGCCTGCCTCTCTGCCTACTTGTGATCTTTCTCTGTCAAATAAATAAATAAAATCTTAAAAAAAAAAATAAGTTGAATGATTTGGAGAAGTCTGTGGAAAAGATAGCTGACCACCAGGGGGAAGAATAAAGAGTTTATGGCTTAGCAGGATTCCCTGGCCAAGGATTTGTAATCTGGAACTCTCCACAAACCTTGATAGGAGAGGAAGCAACAAGTGAACAATTGAAGAAATTTATAAATCAATTCTGCAGAAAATTTCCAAAACAGAAGGCGAAAAATGGTAAATTGATAAAAAAGAAAAGCCAAAAGGTTTAAGTGTTCCCAGCTGACCATGACCAGACCCTCTGGAGCACAGCACCTGCCAGGAGATGGAAGGCTCAGTCCAGAAGCCTGGCCCTGCAGAGTGAGCCTAAGTACAGAGAGGCCACACGGCCCCAAGAAACAAGCCCCTCCAAGCCCTCTCCTCCCTCAGACAAAAGGTACTGACTGTGGGCCAGCTGCCACTCTAACATTCATAGTTATTTTCTAAAAAACAAAACAAAACAAAACAAAACAAAAAGTGTTGTCTTCAGAACAGCTCCTTCCCGTTTCTCATGGTCTGTATCTATTATCCCATTTAACAGGCTCGCCTTGTCCAGAGGGAGCCTTCCTGAGCCACATTACTCTACCTCTTTGGGCCCGTGGGGCATCTCCTAGCACAAATGAGATGTGATGTGTCCTGGGACGGCTCCAGGTTTACGGGCTATCCTGGTCATCAGATAGAACAGGGCCATTTGTTCCCCTGCAATCCTACAGCTCCCTAAATGTAAAAGCAAAATCAGCAGTGAGTAAGGCGCAGCCAAAGGAGACAAAGGGTTCAAAACAGGTGTTTGGCCTAGTGTTACTCAAGCAGCCTGCATCGGGATCTATTTCCCATATGGGTTGCTGGAATACTGGCTCAGAGAACCCGTCCTTAGGCTCCCCTGACTCTGTCCAGCAGAAGCCATGGGCACACAGTGGGGCGCTGCCTGGTGGGGGTCTATGCTCAGTGCTTCAGCTGTAGGGCTGAGCCCAGAGCTGCATGAGTCTCTGTACGAAACCAGGCCAGAAACACGGCGCAGGTAGCACAGAGGGGAGGGCCAACATGAGGTTATCAGGCGCTGCTGAAGTCAACCAAATACTTCTCAGTAGAGAGACACATTTCTTCTTCCAATCGCATTTCCACTACCTATTATTTCCTTTTGTGACTTACATCTTATTTAGGGGCATTTTCATTTGTTTCATGGCCTATTTTTTCCCCTTGTTACTAAAAAGAAACCAATTTTGAACATGCAGTAACAAGCAGAGGAGTATACATATGTATTTTTATTTTTTCATTATAGAAAGAATGCTCTGTGGTTCCTTGTATTTTATTTCAATACTGTCATGACTGGCCCTAAATAGGTAGGGTCTTCTGGTCTTACCTTAAAACTGAGTGCCACTGCCACTACTCTTCAGCCCAGTGTCCTGAGGGACCAGCCCCCAATACACCTACTCTGAGGCAGGTCTTACAAGAAGGCAAAGAGGGGATGCCACTGACGTCCCAGGATTTTAGGACTAAGAGCGTGGGGGCTCAGGAAGGTAGTAGAGGTGAAGGGTGAACAAGCGAACAGGACTCCAGGCCCAATCTCTGTTCTGACTTCCCTGCTTCAACCAGAGTAGCTGTTTTTCTGCACTTACAGTGGTTGTGTGACCACTGGTAAATCTAAATGAATATAAAAGTGCTAAATAAAAGTGCTAAATGAATATAGCACTTCCCTCCTACAGCTGATGAAGCCCAGCGACTGACCACAGACAAACGTACCTAGCACAGTGTGGAACACACAGAGGATGTTCAAAAATGTTAGCTGTTATTCCATGTGGATTCCACATTAGAATTTGTTAAACAGTTTGGGAGTCCCTGTTTTGGCTCATCTCCCTCATTTAAAAAAACCTGAAAAATGACTTAATTAAAGCATGTAAAAACAAAGAGTATTTTTAAAAAGTGATGGAAATGCATGTGTGTAAAAAAACTTCAAACAAAATACCAGAATAAAATGAAAAAAATAATTCTCTGCTTCTCCACGTACTCTCACTCCAACTTCCTTCCCCCGAACATCCATTGTTATCATTTCTATACCATTTTCTTACACATTTACATTCATAAAGATGCTTTTTGGTTTTTACATGTGGAATTACACCATATATACTAGCTGCAGCTTCCATTTTCCATTTGACAATGTATCTGAGAGGTTTCTTTTTTTTTAAGATTTTATTTTTAATTTTAATTTATTATTTATTTATTTATTTTATTATTTATTTTTATTTATGTGTCAGAGAGTATGTGAACACAGGCAGGGGGAGAGGCAAGGGGAGAGGCAGAGGGAGAAGCAAGCTCCCTGCTGAGCAAGGAGCCTGACGTGGGGCTCGATCCCAAGAACCCAGGATCACAACCTGAGCCAAAGGCAGATGATTAACTGACTGAGCCACCCAGGTGCCCTGAGAGATTTCTTAATTTTATGATAGTACATCTAGATAGATCCCACATTCTACCACTATTCCACAGTACGGATATACCATATTTTATTTAACTATTCTTCAGTGATAAACATTATAGAAACCTTTTTTTTTTTTTGCTTTGAAGGCTGCAGTTCCCCCTCTTTCTTAGTACATCATCCTCTCCATGTATGGATTTTTCTGTAGACCTCATATCTAGATGTAAAACTGTTGCCTCAAAGGGCATGCACATGTTAATTTTTGATACATAAAGACAAGTACCTAAAGACTGCACCAATTTGTCTCCTAGCACTAAGTCTGTATTGTTAGTCTTGTAACTTTTTTGTCAACCTGATAGAAGAAAATGAGTATCCTGTTCTATTTTCTTCATGTTTACTGGCCAACTGTATTTCTTCAGTGAATTTCCTGCTAGACTCTGTACTCATTTTTCTAGTTGGTTACTTGCCTTTTTCTTATTGATTTTAAAGAATTTTTTACTTTGGATATAAATTCTTGGTCTTAGAGCTTAAACTATTGTTTCCTAGTTTGTTATCCCTTAATTACATTAATGGTCTCTTTCATTCTTTTTATATTTTGTGAAATCTTTCAGCTATTTTTCGTTATGGCTTCTGGGTTTGATGTCTTGTTTATCTCCCTTAGTACTCTGTTATTCAAGGCTAGTTTCTTCTAGAAGGCAGTTCACTGAATTATAGCAGGGTCTAGACTGGATCACAAGTGTCTCTTGATGTGTTGGTCCAAGGATTTTCCTATCAAATCATATCACTTCTCCATTACCACTTTTAAAGGAACTTAAGAGGTCTGACTCTCTTGACTTGGATTTCTTCCTCCTTAGCTCCTGTTTTCCTTCTCTCCTCATTCCTGCTGGCCTGCACAAGGTCTGTGTATTTTTTGCATGACTTGGGAACAGAGACGAATCAACCATGATTCCTGCATTCGAGGAGCTCAAAGTCCGTGTGTGTGCATGCCCGTGTGTAATGATGCAAACAGAATTTACTATAAAACATAAAAATTTGGTTTCCTTGTGGATAGGAAATCTGAAGAAAGCATATTGATGTGTTAGCAAGGAGGCTGGGTTTCCAAAAAGAAGTTTTTAGAGAGATGCTTTGAACCTGGTCTTTGCTTAGATAGACATTAAATGATATTAACTAACAACACACACTCCATCTTTCCAACAGAGGAGCCCAGTCCTCAGACCTATGTACCTTTCTGTTTTAATCTTTTAGTGTTTCTCTGACATGCAAATTTGTATACTTGGCTTTCAGGTTTACAGAGACACAATGACCTGGTCTGCTGCCCAAAGACATTAAGAAAACAAATTCTAAGGTAAAACATACCCTCCACGTGATACAAATCAACAGCTGATAAAGTAATACAGTATTTGTGACTAAATAAGTGAGGCTACATGTGGCCACTACTTAAATAAAATGATGACAGGACGTTCTAAACATGTGCAATACTCTGTGTCCCCATTTGCATAATTTAGTGAAATCCCTGGAATGAGGGACTGAGCAGTTGAGCCACTGGAAGGAACCACCAAACTGGTAAAGACTGAAGGGAAGCTCCACCCCCCAACCCCCTGATTTCCTGTCCCAGCTTCCCTCGGGAAGGTCCTACCAGAGTTCCATCTGTCAGGGTGCACCCGGAGAAGCGTTTGGCGAGAAACCCCTCAAAGTTAGTCGTTCTCTGAATAGCAAACAGAAGCAATTTCACTTCAATTTCCTTAGCTCTGGAGCGCATAATCTTGGCAAGTTCTGTCCTTCAAAATAAAGAGATAAGAATGATGTTAAAAAAAAAACCCCAAAAACTGTTCAAGACAGGATAAATGGTTTTAGCTTATATTCCCCCCCAAAAAATGATTTTAGCTTATATCTGCCCCCCAAAAATGTGGCCATTTTAAATCCTGAGGTCTGTTACCAAGCTGAATGTTTGGAGAATAGAGATACATACTCTAAATAAGAATTTGAAGGTGAAATGGCCCACTAGTCAAAAGAAATCAAGGATTAAGGAGATTGATTTGTTTATATGGTCACTACTATTTTTAGATCTTTCAACCTTTCTGTAATTTGTTAATAATGTAAATATAAAGCACTTACTCAGAATTTTACATGCATGTATTTGATGTATGACGTATTTATATATGCATAATTTGACATGTATATATTTTATATGATGTCACAAGTCATTCCTTACTGGATTACAAAGCCCCCTCTTCCAAAGAGTTCAATCACCATCTCTTCACCCAGAGAGCAGGAACCCCGGAACTACAAGTGCGAGGCTACAGTCCCCACGTGAGAAGTGACGTGCACGTGCTCGGGCGGGTCCTGCCTGCGAAGCTTGCGTGCCACTCCAGTGTTCTGCTTCAGAGTGGGAGCTGTGGGGGAGCAGTGACCTGGGAGCTCTTAGGAAGTACTGAGCCACAGTACTGAGCCATGGTTATCTTCCCATACAAAGAAATGGCAAAACCAAACAAAGAGCCTCTGCAAGTCTTTGAAAATTATGTATCTGTAGGATTTTAGCCAAAATTCCAACAATGACAGCTTGGCAGCAACAGGAGCAACATGGCCATTAGCTGCCACTTCGATGGCAGATTTGTGGCTGACTCCCTGCCTCCTGCAGACTGCTTTCTTTGCAGAATTAGTGTGCAAGTCACTGAACTGTAGCCTCAAGAGAATTAGTTATCAATTTCTCAAGGAATGTGCTTTCTTTGCTAATCGGGACTTAGAAAGCAACAACCACAATTGTCCTTTAATCAACATTTAAAGGTTATCTAAACCTATGGTCGCAAATATGCTTCTGAAAACAACAGCCACACAGACTGTAGTACATCAGGAGTGAACTCGAATGCACACTGTGGGCTCTGGGTGATAATGGTCTGTCCCTGCAGGTTTATCAATTTTGACAAATGTATATTTTGGTGGGGGATGTTGATAGAGGGGGGCTATGCACGTGTGGGGGAAGGAGTATATGGGAAATCTTTGTATCTCCCTCTCAATTTTGCTGTGATCCTAAAATTACTCTAAAACAAAATGCATATTAAAAGAAAATAATAAAGCCAATAGCCAATAACCCTTAAGAAATCTGCCCCCCAGGTGTTTAAAGCATACAACTTTATTATATCCTCTGATTTTAAGAAAAATACCTACCATGAATTGTTCTAAGGTGGCTGAGTTATGCTCACACATGGGGCTTTAAAAAAAAAAATTAGCCTGGAGTTAATGTAACTGTGCACTGTGAGAAGGGCATAGATAACTGGGGCGCCTGGGTGGCTCAGTCAGTTAAGCATTTGACTTTGTCTTAGGTCATGATCTCAGGGTCTTGGGATCAAGCCCCATGTCAGGCTTCCTGCTCAGCGAGGAGTCTGCCTGTCTGACTCTCCCTCTGCCCCTCCCCCTGTTTATGCTCTCTCTCTCATTGATAAATTTAAAAATAAAATCTTTAAAAAAAAAAAAAAGAAAGGCATAGATAACTAATAAAACCCAGTTACAAAAAAAAAAAAAAAACAAAAAAAAACCCAGTTACTACCACTGCTGTGGTCAAGCAGCAAGTAAAGAATTAAAAAAAATTGACTCTAGCTTTAGCTTTGTCATGGACACACCAATCTAAACTTCTTGGGTTTTAGCTCTTCAATATAAATGGACTCCCTGGCCCTGGGCTTTGTTCATGAAACTGCAGAGACAGGATGAATGACAGAAGGTCTTTAGGATGCTTAGAACATTCAGATGCCGATATTATTAACTATCCAGACTATAAAAACACTGCATTAGGGGCAGGAAGTTTGTTCAGGAAATATTTCCTGAGTGTCACTGAAGTATGTGTCCCTGTCCCTATGGAACGATGTATGTAGGAGCAAGTCAGAGAAGCATGGATATATACACTGTACACTGATATATATGATAGAGACACAGGAGAAGATGTAGGGTGATGAGTAACAGAGGAAAATCTGGTGGATGAGCCTTGCGTAGGTTAAGTCCAGAAGGCAGGCTGTTCAAGGCAAGGGTCAGGCTACAGGAAAGTTTTAGAGCAAAGACAGGAGCAGATGAAGCTGCTGTGTTTTATACATATTACTCTTAAGTGGGGGAAGAGGGGAGGGGGCTTTAACTATAGGCTACCAGCCCAGGACTCTCATGTACCCTTTATTACTTTTTTCCTAGAAGTTTTACTCTTACTCCACATACAAGCCCTCTCCTCTAGGTTTGGAACTCTGAAGTTGGAGAAGTTGGAATACAGCGGCAGCTGGAGTTCAGGGGTTGATTTTGGATTTATAAAATCTGACTTTCAACAGAAAAAGGGTTGTCTAAAGGGAGAGAGTCCAGCACAGGTGAAGACGTTCTCATTACAATGATGACTCTCCAATAACAACAACAAAAAGGTGGAAATGCTACCCAATTCACAAGATAAGATGGAACCCCCAGACACCAGGGGATTGATTTCAACCAACCAATTTCAATGAACAGTAAAACCAGCAGAGTTGGAATCTACCTTGTGACATGGCAAAATTCTACTGCAATCCTCTCGGTCATGTACCACTCATGTGGAAACATACGGCCATATTTCTCCTCATAGTCCACAAGCTGGCGTTTTATCCAGGCATAGCGTCTGTCGATTTTGTCCAGCCAGGCGACCTTAGGAAGGTAGGAAACAAAATCCACGCAGTGCTCAGAAGTAGTGTTGACAGTTTCAGGAAATAAACAAAAACACAGAACCAAGAAAAACACAACCAATCTCTTTATTTCTCAGTTTTGTTTTATTTTGCTTAATTTTATTTTACTTTATTTTTTAGAGCGGGACACCGAGAATCCCAAGCAGGCTCTATGCCCAGCGCAGAACCCAATGCAGGGCTTGATCTCACAACCCTGAGATCAGAACCTGAGCCAAAATCAAGAGTCCGACACTCAACCAGCACCTGACACTCACCCAGGCACCCCTATTTCTCACAGTTTTAAAGAATCTAGGCTACTTTTTCACTTGATCCAGAGGTTCTTAACTTGGCTCTACGATTAGATTTCAGGGATCTGGAAATTTCCTGAAGCGGAATGCGAAGTTTTATGCACAGGTACATTTTTCTGGGGAGAGGA
This sequence comes from Enhydra lutris kenyoni, assembly GCF_002288905.1. Classification (NCBI taxonomy): domain Eukaryota; kingdom Metazoa; phylum Chordata; class Mammalia; order Carnivora; family Mustelidae; genus Enhydra; species Enhydra lutris. The sequence goes on from NW_019154110.1 coordinate 2,459,310, forward strand.
TCTGTAGCTCCCATTAACTTCTTCAAAGGGTCAATGACCTCAAAATGGTTAAGAACCACTGAACTGTACAGTCAGCCCCTAAAATTCACAGTTCAACATCAACATTTTAAGGCAGTAATACTATTAAAATATGAATCAGCAGACTCGAGGGTATTTAATTTTCAATAAAATTCAAATGTAACATCAATTTCATTTGGTTAATACTTACATCTTGGTTTTCTTGAAAAAGTACTAGATATTCTGACAGATGCTGTTTAATAAACTTTTTGATGATTTCTTGTTTGATTCTAGGATCCAAAATATTAGCAACCAGACATGCATCCCGTAGGACATTGCTGGGTCCTCCTGGCCTCTGGGAAAACAAACAACACAGCAGTTCAAGAGCCAGAAACAACCTTTCAATCTCCTGGCCTCTGACAGCTGCTATTTCTTGTTCCTCTCTTGAAGTTATTATTACTTCCATTCCCCTGACACTTACTCTTTTGCTGTGGATGGATATTTTAGTTACTTGCTACTCAATGAAAGAATGATTAAGCTAGTATGTAGTAGCCAATATAAAAGCTACTCTGTGAATCAGCAAGGAGACACTGTGGAAACAGGGCCAGCAATGGTCATAGGAAATTCTGTTTTCTGAATACAAAAACTGAAATCGCCTTGGTGAAGAGCCACACGTCTCAGAAGGACACCACTCTTACTCCCCACATGCCACTTTCCCCTGATTCCAAACTCCGATTCCTATTCTTAAAGTGCCATATTTGTGCCAAAAGTGCAGTGGCATTTAAAATCTAAAACCAGGTTCCAAACTGCCAGACTTGTTTGGCTGTCAACAACCGAGGCAGGTAGCCAGAAGTAAAATATTAGTATACTGGTCCCTTGATCTGAAAGGCATTAGAAGGCTACTGCCTTCTGAGGGGCCACATTGATACATCACGATGGGAAGGCCTTTATTATTACTGAAGGCAATGCAATCTAGCCAACTTTTCTTTATAGTAACTCACTGAATGAACATGGTTGGCGGGGTGGACTAGAACAAAAAGAACACATGGAATCTACTCTTGGCTTGACTAGATAGCTGTGTGGCTTTGGCGCAATTACTGAAACTCATCTGAAAAATAAATGAAAAAAAAAAAAGGACTTCAATTAGGTGATGATTAACGTTCTTTCAAATCTTTATGACTCTTTGGGTAAACTCTGTCCAATAATGTGTCTGTCTCGACTGAAGTTCAAGAGTTTTGTTAAGTGTTACTAAGCTGCCTGAGAGCTAAACTGTTAGGATGCTGACTCACTCTGTGCTGAATGGTTGTTATGCCATCTGCTGAGTGCTCTGACTGCCCACCTCTTGCTTCTGGATGAAAGTGTTTGATCTGATAGAGAAGTCACAGAAGCCGAAACCTATGGGCTCATGGATTCAGATATCTTCATTTAAAAAGGGCTTAGTAGGTTACCTTGTACAATTTTTACCTTACACAAATTTTATTTGTGAAATAGGAATAGCAACACAAGGCCTTTAAGAAAAGACCAGTCACTGAAAAGGAGAATAGAAAACTTAAAAAAAAAAAAAAAATTAAGTTACCCAGCCACAGAAAAAGTAAGCAAGTTGTTAAAGAAAACCATTTTAACTTCATCTGCCTGGTGGGATCTGAGAAAAAGACATAAAGTAGGTCATGACTAGTTTCTTCTGAAACATAAAGCTAGGTTTCATTCATATCTTTCTGAAGCTCCAAGAAACTGGGCTAGATACCAGAGTATAGTAAAGCAGACTCTGGGCTAAGAACAGTCTGGGCTAAGAACAGTTTATAGTTTGTGAATGTCCTGCAATCCCTTTTTACAGAATGGCTTTCCAACATCCACTCCCCACAGTTGTAGCAAATGAATAAAGAATATAAAGTCCTGAGAGGAACATGTTTTACAAATAAAATAACTGATTACTAGAAGGCAGCCATTAACCTATACAGACATTAAAATCCAGAGCAGGTTTCCTATAGGAAGTAATCTACAAAGCCGGGGCAGCTACCCCCACCTACTTCCTAAGTTTCTTTCATGGAGCACAAAGAAAAATGATCAAGATATTTCCGGTTATTGAATTATAAAGCAGGTCCAGGAAATGTCCCTTGGCTTAGTAAATGAACATATACCCCCACCTCCACTCGCCAAGTGCAGTGAGGAACGCTGCTTGCCTGTGTGTGCTCTAGTTCATTTCTGTGTTGAATAATTCTTTCTCTTGAAATAGCTCAAATAATAGAGAAAAAAAGCTTCTAAAGGTTCTTCTCTCCCCAACACATGCAAAGCATTAAGATTACATCTGCTACAATTTGAAAGATAGAGCTAAAAGCAGTTACCCAGGCACAGTGACAGCCAAGTGAGGCAAGCTTGTTATGGAAGAAGTGTAACCATAGCCCACAAGCAAAATACCAGGGCCTTCTCAGACACAACACAAACAGCCATGCCACCAGCGAGAGTTAAAGGGATTAATCCCAAAGAACAGGCTTCTGATCATTAAAAGTGAGTCTCCTGTGTCGCTCTGAGAGTTACATAAGCCTGTGGATGCTCCTCCCAGCTGTCTCTTCACCAAACTGAAACCAATAAGTTATGTAACGATTCTAAAAAACACTGCGGCTTGAAAAAAAAAATTTTTTTTAACACAGGCATGAGAAAAAAGAAATTTGCTGGGCAGATGAGATACTAGGCTTGACACATATTAAATTAAACCAAAATAAATCCTCGCTCTTTGATGCTGGAAGACCACAGATGAAGAACCAACATTGCTTTGGGATATTTAAAATCAAGGATGGTCTCATCACCCCAAACCTCTAGCAGACAGACTTATGGCTACCAGCAGGCACTTTTGGAATGGTAAAGGAAGAGTCACGGCAGAGAATGTGAATTAGGCAAGAATGGTGATAACTTCTAAGACTGGATGGAAAATAATACCTTGGTGCCCTGGGAAGGAAATGCTTCTTCAAAATCAGCCAGGATTTGCTGTCCTAACTCAGTCTGGGCAGCCTTCACTCTGCAGGGAAAAGAGAACATGTCATTGCCTGGTGTCATTTTCATATATCCATAAGTAAGTATGCAAAGATCGATTGGGCTCAGATTGGGTGGTGGCTAGAGAAGAGAGGTCACGCACTAGTTAGTAGCGGCTTTATGACCAGGACCCAGGCATCTGATTTACTCCCATGATGGATTTTCTATATCCCAAAGTTTTTCTAGGCTAACCCTCACCTGGTGTAAGGGAGTATATGTTTATCTTTCTAAGGTGTCATCACGTAGTCACGCCATGAGAAAATGCTACGTAAGAACCCCCAATCCAATAGAAATCCATGTTGGATTACTGCTAGGGCTGCGTCCCTGCTCCTTGGAGTCCAGAACGCAGGAGGACTCCAACCTGCCTCAGAGATGCTGCTTTTTCAACCCGTAAGTCAACATCAGGATCCTAAGTTTTAACGAATGAACAAAAGAAGGGGCGCCTGGGTGGCTTAGTCAGTTAAGCCTCTGACTCGGTTTTGGCTCAGGTCATGATCTTGTGGTGGTGGGATCAAGCCCTGGGTTGGTTCTCTCTCCCTCTCCCTCCTGCTCTTGTGCGCTCCCTTGCTCAAATAAATAAATAAATAAATAAAATCTTAAAACAACAACAAATGAGCAAAAGGAATGTTTTCTAAAGTAAAAAGAAGATTCGAAAGACAAAATGAGCTGTTACTTGGGAGTGAAGGCCACTGAATGAAGGCTGAAGTTCACTCAGAAGCCTGGCTGAAAACAAAAATGAGCTCAATAGGAAAGGTCAGTACCTAACCTGGCATTTGCGTGTCTACCAGGAGCTCAAAAAATACTTGTCGGCTGAAATGAGAGGAGAGAGGAGAAGCAGCTGGCATGAGAAAGGAACTGTGCATGTCAGCACCACCTGCAATGATCACGTCCTCCCCCGGCCAGGGAGCTGGATGCCTCCCGCCAGCCATTCTCACAGAGCTCACTGCCCCGAGCCTGAGATAAATATTTTACCCCTGCTAGAAGCGCCATAAAATCGTGTTCTTCCTTTTTTGGTCTCCACCCTGTTACTTTGGAATTAACTTTTGAAGTTTCTAGAAATAGCGAATAGCTCAAAACCACAGTTTCTTGGGCTATTCAGCAGTGGCTGGCAACAAACTGAGAAATTTTTTTGTTAAATGAGGGGACAGGCAGGACCCCAAACAATCTGGTTTTTTTCTGTGGCATCGTTATAATTATGCTTTACTTCAGGTACTTTTCAGGGTTTTTTCACCAACTTCAAAACTTTTAAAACCACTCTTACAGGTGGCTTTGCAGCCTCTTTAGTCACTCAGTGACAGAGATACGGCTGTTACCGGAGCGGCCCCCAGATCATAAGCAGGGCCAGCCACTTCAAGATGCCGAATGCACAGTGGGAAGTATGCCCTGAGTGTGAGCTCTGACAGGAGAGCAGAGAACATGCTTATGTAAAACTACCTCAGAGGTCTTGTGACTCCACATAATGGGCCAGGCAGACAGCCTCCCCTGGGCCAGATCACAAGACAGAACTTCCAGAGCCTCTGGCCCCTCTGCTCCTGCTTGCCTCTTGGCACCACAAGGAGAGAGCACCAGTTCCTCCCAAGCCACAGGGACAGTTCCTGGAGGGGAAGTTCTACCCACCCCCCCGTCAGGGACATTCCCGGTCATACTCTCATGGCTCCTGAGCACCTCAGTGGTATGAAGTTTCCTCCGCCCTTTACACCCTCCCCCCTCACCCCAACTCCACCCAGCAAAAGCTGGGGTACCTGAAAAGACAACCAGAGCCTATGGTAAGGCTGGGTACTTCCAGAGTGCAGAAGACGGGGGAAGTACAAGAGTATGACTGGCAGATCCCCCTGTCATCTTCTTCAGTCCATTTCCAAAGTCACGTCTTGAGACAGTCTAGACTTAGCTCTGCCACCAGCGAGCCGCATGTGAACAAGTCATTTCCCTTACCTGGGCCACAACTGAGAAGATTTGTGAAGTAAGAGGGTGGGGATGCAGGCCTGGACCGGATGCCTCTCACTGTCCTCAGGGGGACCGCTTATGCCTTTGCACCCACCTTCACGGCGAGCTGGCAACAGCAGACCCCTGCATTGGTGATTGCAAGTGGGACCTATGGCTAATGCAGGAGCAGAAGAGTGGGCTTTGGAACATAGACGTTTTCCAAGTGTCCGTGGATGACTTGGATGAAAGAGCAACCATGTCCCCCTTACTGATGTTAGTGACGACATCTATAAACCCCAACCAGGCCTCCATGCATTTTCAGGGTGAGACATGAACAGCAGCCTTTACCATCAGTTGCCTCAACAGGATCCTAGAAAGAAGTCAACACTAAAAGAACACATCTTCGGCCACACTCCTCCCTCTGCTAACAAGGAAAAGGAAGTTCCTATGGTAAACAGATGGGACCAGCTGAGACGCTGGTAGCAGAAGAGTTGAGCTATCCTGATTTTCGTAAGAATGATTAAGAAACCTATCTAAGGGGCGCCTGGGTGGCTCGGTGGGTTAAGCCTCTGCCTTTGGCCCAGGTCATGATCCCGGGGTCCTGGGGTCGAGCCCCGCATCTGGCTCTCTGTTCAGCGGGGAACCTGCTTCCCTTCCTCTCTCTCTGCCTGCCTCTCTGCCTACTTGTGATTTCTGTCAAATAAATGAATAAAATCTAAAAAAAAAAAAAAAAAAGAAAAAAAGAAATCTATCTAAAACTAACAGAGAAGAGAGTAAATAAAAATTCCTCCCAGTATCCAAGTAAGTCCAGTCCACTTAGATGCTTACAACTCAGGGTTGATCGTACTTAGAAAACAAAGGAGTCACTATGCTCCTCAGAAAGGAAGGTCAACCAATGACTTCTAGCACCTGCCATACCATCTGACAAAGGACTGTTCAAAGATGACCTTTCCTGGGACGCCTAGGTGGCTCAGTCGGTTAAGAGTCTGCCTTCGGCTCAGGTCATGATCCCAGGGTCCTGGCATCCAGTCCCGCATCGGGTTCCTTGCTCACCAGGGAGCCTGCTTCTCTTTCTGCCTGCTGCTCCCCCTGCTTGTGTTCCCTCTGACAAATAAATTTAAAAAACAAAAACAAAAACAAAGGTGACCTTTCCTACATGTGTTATCAGTTTGCACAGTGGGTGGCAGCAGAAGGATACAGCAAATTATGAAAATTATTTAGACATTTGTAGATAAAGTAATCCTGATGCTTCCATTACCTTGTAAATGCCCCAAGGGAAATACCCTCAGGACTTCACAGTGAACTGACCTCCTAAACACACAGTCCTTCCTGGACAGAATGGCTAATGAGTCAGATTAGTCAGATGCTCTATTTCCAAACAGACAGGCTTTATAAAGAATCTGAATCCAGAATCTTAAGTGTGATTCTGGGGGACAATGAGGCAAAACCCTTAAGCTTTTGAAACTGAAATTCTTTCAGAAAGGACTTGTTGAAGTCACACAGCTAGTCAGGCCGTTTCATTCTCTAATTTCTTTCATTGCTACACCATGGAACCCCCCGTCCCCTCCTGCCTGCTAAGTACCTCTTCCATGTAAGAGGTTAGTTATAGCCCCGACAAATATTATTTTTTTTTCCGAAAAATATTTTTTAGTTCAAGAGTTTTATCGGTTTCAAGAGAGTGCAAGAATCTTCCACTCTTTCTCAGGAAATACTGATTACTAGAAACATTTGCTCTCATGGATATTCTTAAGCCAGGAGGCTCTGAAATGTAAAGATGATATCAAAGAAAAAAAAAATCTTTCCCTCAATGCTACATTAACATTTAAGCATTTTCCAGAAGGGTAGCTGGAAGAAATAGCTACATTCAAATCAAAGTCCATGAACTTCATATTTCAAATGTACAGGCAAAGGTTTCAGAGCACAACCTTTCATGTGACTACTACGATTTATAGAGAGCAAGCTATTAAACTGGAGAAACTAAAGCAATGTACAGAGCATAACTCTGCTGCCTTCTCTCCTGCCCCCCAACAAACAGCTATTTCTATCATTTCCAGATGGTTCTACCATCACTGTGCAAACATAAGGGAGAAGAATTCACCAGAAAAGATGCTAAAAATAAGAAATCTGGACTTTCCTCAAACTTTGAGTACCTCTTGAAAAACAATTGTAGTCAAGCACTAAAAACCAGAGATTTCTTGTGTTTAGTGTTACTTAATAACACATATTTATTCTGTTTTAACCTACACAAATTTTTTGCTAATAGGAGTTACGAAATGAACTAAAAGAAAAGTTAAGTCCTCCTGTTGGCAGCAACGCTACATGATAATGAATGTTTGGAGCACTGAAATACATTGCCAGAATGTCAGATTGTCTCTTTTTAAGGAGAATGTCTTACAACAGTTATCACAAAGTTCTTTCAAATTTATAAAAACCACCTCTTTGAAAAATGTTAAAAAGCAGAGTCCTAAAAGACTGCATCCTCTTATTCGTCCCTACATTGCTTTTTTAGGGATAGAATTTAGTTCTGCTATATTCCTGCCATCCAACAATGCCACCCAACACAACCAATTTTTTTTTTTTTTAAGATTTTAAAAATTTATTTGGCAGAGAGAGAGAGACAGCGAGAGAGGGAACACAAGCAGAGGGAGTCGGAGAGGGAGAAGCAGGCCTCCCACCAAGCAGGAAGCCTGATTCGGGGGTCGATCCTAGGATCCTGGGACCATAACCTGAGCCAAAGGCAGACGCTTAACAACTGAGACACCCATACGCCCCAATGCAACCAACTGATAATAAACGCCTCCCCAGATCTCCTTGGCCTCATGGTTACTGTCTTGGTGAGGTTCTTATCTTTTCTGGTCTAGAACATAGTCTCAATCTCCAGTCCTTTATAGCTACAGTCCATAAGACTTCTACAAAACACAAATGAGGTCATGCCCCTCCCTACTTAAGATACTTCCTGTCCACAAAATAAAGAATAGACTCTTTCACAAGGTGTATAAAATGCGACTCTACCTACCTATGCAGACTTTCACACTCTGCTGTCTTCCAAAGTACCACGATGTTCTCTATTTTTCCTCCTCTGTTCTTGTCTTGCTGGTAAGATCTTACCTATTCTTTTAAGATCAGATGAAAACTGAATTCTTCCGTGACCCTGCCCTCAGCCCCTGAAGGCTGAGTCCTTCAGTTCCTCTTCTGAGATCTGGCTATTGCTTGTACTGCATCTACCACTTCTGTTGTATCTATGCCACACTAGAATTTTCAACTAGTGTCTCTCTTCTGCACACAACAATGGTGAACTCCTTGAGGGCACAGAGTATGTATTTCTTACTTTGTGTTTTCAATACCCTAGCACGGGCCCTAGGACACAGAAAGTCCATAGTGTGTATCTATTAGGTAAATGAAGGAAAGAATAAGTGAATGGGGGAAAAAAAGATCAACTCTGGACTGTCACAAGGGTAAGGGGAGGTGATAGTGACTTCCCTTCCGTTCTCCTCCCCCATCCCCTGAGAACAAGTCTGCCTTCTCCATCTGAGTCTCCTTCTTTCCGGCAGCTCATAAGGCTCTGTTTGTCTGCTCTCTTTGCTACTTCATGCCCCCATGTGATATGGCGGTTGGCCAGTTCTAAGTGTGAAGGAGTAAGGAAGGATGGGGGAAAGGGTGGTGATTTCCCTAGTATTCTGCCAAGCTCTGTTCTTACATTCCCTAATAGTCCTCTGGCATTTCCACTCTAAGATGGCACATGCTGCAACCTCCCCTTCCTGTCCCAGGTCCTTAGAAATAATAAAAAGGTTTTAATAAAAATCCAGAACCAGGCAAGAAAAGAAGAAGCATGCTAGAAACTCAGAACTACCTGGTAGCACGGGCTTGAAGAAGGAAACCACTGCTGCAAACTGTTTTTCAAAAACGGAAGACATGAGGATAGCGGATCCCATGAGTGGGAGAGGCCCTGAAGCAAATGCCAGCACGCTATGTTGGCCTCTTGCAAGGGGAGTAATGAAGCCAGCCGGTGTCCAGGTCTGCATCCCTGCCTTGAACGCTCAGGTCATGGAATGGGTATGGGTCTGAGAACCTCCGCAGTGGCCAGAGGGCTGCCAACATCCAGGCCGATCAGGGAGCCCCCAAGCCCAGCAGATCAGCCACTAGCATATCCACCTGGCAACTCCTCCAGCTCCAGACCCATCTCACCTAAGAAGAGCTATCTGTGGCTCTTAGCTGAGCAGCACGTTCCACCCCTCTCTTAGCAGGTGGCAATAGAAGAGCAACCCTGATCAGGATGACAGAGAATCTCAAAGCCAAAAATGAGCTTTCAGTTAGAAATCACCAAACACTGGAGGAATGCCAATGCCAAGAAAGAGTCACCATGCTCAACAAACCGAAAACCTTCTATCAGAGGACAAAGAAACAGAACAGGCAAATCAGAGCTTTAAAATACATATAATCTGGGGCACCTGGGTGGCTCAGTTGGTTGCATGGCTGACTCCTGATTTTGGCTGGGGTCATGATCTCAGTCAAAGTTGTGGGATCATGCCCTGTGCTGGGCTTTGCACTGGGCATGGAGCCTGCTTCAGATTCTCTCTCGCCCTCTCCCTCTGTATCACCCCCTCGTCCTCCCGAAAGAAAGAAAGAAAGAAAGACAGACTTAGAAGTTCCAATATTCACATAATAGAAATTCCACAAAGAGAAAGCACAGAGAACAAAGCACAGAAACTACTCAAAGAAACAGAAGAAAGTGATTCCTCAGAACTTAAGAAACTCATGAGTCTTCAGACTGAAGATACGGTAAGTACAGAGCAACATGAAGGATAAGAGACCTATATCCTAGTAAAATTCCTGACCAGCCCCTCTCCCTAATCTCAAAGGCTTCCAGAGCAAAATAAAAATCAAATGAAAATAGATTACCTTATTAAGGAGTTAAGAATAAGACTGACCAGATTTTTAACAGGCAACAAGAAATGCCAGACCAAAGATTCGCCCAGTCTATCATACAACAGCTAATGGGTAGAAGCAATCTGTGTGTCCACCCACAGATGAATGGATGAACAAAATGTAGTGTATATATACAGTGAAATATTCAGCCTTAAAAAGGTATGAAATTCGGAGACATTCTACAACGCGAAGAAACCCTGAAACATTGTACTAAGTAAAATAAGCCAGACACAAAAGAACAAATATTGTTTGATTCCATTTATATGAGGTACCTACACTAGGCAACTCAGAGAAACATAAAATAGAACACAGATTCCCAGAGATGGGAAAGGAGATAATGGGTGTTACTCTTTAATGGATAAGAGTTTCTGTTTGGGGTAATGAAAAAGTTTTAGAAATAGAAGTGGTGATGGTTGTATAATACTGTGAATATAATTAACACCGCTGAGTTGCACACTTGAAAATTATTAACATGGTATATCTTATGTATATATTAACATGATTTAAACAAAAGGAAAAAAAGAAATAAGAAACCTGAATAGACCAATTAATAATCATGGAAGAAATCACAGTGAGAGTCAAAGATCTACCTTTAAGAGAGTAACACACCCACATGGTTTTACAGGCAAGATCTACCAGCTCTGACAAAGTATCAATGTCCAGAATATACAGAAACAATAAGAAAGGAATAAATAACTCAACAGACAAAAAGGCAAGGGGTAACAGGCATTTCAGAGGAAACACAAATGGCCAATAATCAAAAGAGCACTAGTGTCAGTAGTCACCAGGGAAAAGGAAATGAAAGGAACGCGATGCTATTTTTCATCCACCAGTTAAATAAAACAGGAAAACTGACAATACAAAGCTTTCTTGAAGGTAAGGGGAGTGGCATTCACCACTCTGCAGATGGTACTATAAAATAGATAATGCCTCTTGGGAAGGTAAATGTGCAGTGGTTATTAAAATTTTAATTGGACTTTACCCATGACATAATCTTTCCTAGGGAAATATTTATCGATGTGCAAAAAGGGATCACTTTTAAAGATTAGAAACAAACAACCTAGTGATAGGAAAATTATTAAATAATCTGTGGTATGTTATACTACAGAATTCCAGGCATCAATTATAAAGAACGAGGTAGGGGCGCCTGGGTTGCTCAGTTGGTTAAACATCTGCCTTTGGCTCAGATCATGATTCCAGGATCTTGGGATCGAGTCCCATGTCGAGTTTCCTGCTCAGTGGGGAGTCTGCTTCTCCCTCTGTCTCTCCCCTCTATTTGTGCTCTCTCTCTCACGTGCGTGCGCTCGTTCTTTCTCTCACAAAAATAAAATCTTTAAAAAATAAAATAAATTTAAAAGAATAAAAAGAACAAGGTAGGTTTGTATATCAGTGTGGAAAATCTCTAAAATACATCGTGAGGGTAAAACCAAAAGTTTCAGAATGAAGCATATGGTATGAAACCATTTATTAAAACCAAACAGCCCAAACCCACAAACTGAAACTACAGATTTCTGTAAATGCACAGATAAAAATCGAGAGGAATCCACATTCACTTGATAATAGTCACTCCTGTCACTGCCTGTACAGACAGCACTAGGATCCCAGGGAAAGCTAAAGGGGACTTTAGTTCCATCTGTATATTTATTTGGCTTTTTTTTAAATAAAGAAAATGCATACCTATATTACTTACATAATTACTTACATGATTAAAAATATAGAAACTTAAGGAAAAAGAGGCCTGTGGCAATCAGGCCTGATTAAGAAGACAGAAATGAGAATGCTGGCTGCTGTCAAGGGCCCAGCCCCTTTGTCTCTTCTTTGTTCAAGAAAGGTTAGGATTCGTCAATTGTGACCATCTCTGCCTCCTCAGTATTCTCGCCACGGCTATTTCTAATAGAAAACACACTCAATTCACTCCTCTCTTATTCTCTTTTAGAATCTTCACCTTCCTTCTAAGTATCAGGTCTCCTTCCTACTGGCTCTGAATCTGGGACTGAAACTTCCCAGAGGTAGGAAGAAAAGAAGAGGCGAAGTCATCATTTTGTCACATCTGAAGTTCTAGTGGCAAATGAGACTTTCCAAAAACTGCCACAGCAGTACAGCCCGTCCCACGTGCTCTTTTCATCAATGAGACTTTGCTGTTCCTCCGAGTGAGGGGCTGGGGGGAGACTACGTTCCTTCCTCTAATCCTGGCTGCCTTGTGACTCCCTCCCACAGTGACTTCCAAGGCCTAGTTCTCTTGGGAGGCCCATTCTTGGGACCCAGCCACCTAACCCTGAGGAAGACCAATGGAAGACAAACCAGCCGAGCTCCCAGCGGACAACAAGCTCCAACTGGCCAGTCACTAGAGTGATCCCTGGATCCCTCAGGCCCCCTCCTGACCCACCCCAGCTGATGCTGCATGGAGCGGAAGTGAGAAACATTCCTGCTGAGGCAGGTTAAATTACACAAGTGAAATACCTGTCGTTGTGAGCCACTAAGTGTGGTGGTGGTTTGTTATAAGGAAAGAGACAACTGGAACAGTTTTCCTCACAAATGTGGATGTCCACCTACATAATTCGCCAGCTGCCCCTCCAATGATGCCAGGCCAGCAACAGTCCAAGAGAGATTGCTTTAGAAGACATAGTAAGGAGTGGGAAAGGGGTGTAGACATCTATATCCCACCAAGTTACATGAGATGACATCTGAGGGTCCCTCTTACAAGAAGATGCTGCAGTGAACATACTGAGCTAGGTGCTGAAGCACATCCCAGCGCCATCTTCCTCTAAAGCAGAAGACTGTCTTCTCCAGCGACATTTTACCTTTCAGAAAGCTGCCGGATCTGTGGAATTCCCATATACTTGTGGAAGTGCTCCAGAACATTCATCACACCCTGAAGAAGGTTAGCAACTTCTCCATATTGTCTTCGCCTGGTCATAGCTCTGCAAGGGAATAAGAAGTTGAGAATCTAGAAACACACGAAGGACACAAGATACAGATATGGAACAACCTACTCTGAGCTCCAAAACAGACATCAACTTGATGTGGTAACCATTTACTGAGCACTAACTGTATACGGTCTCGCACACTGGAGGTGGGGAAAAAAAAAGAACTAATCAAACGCCTCAAAGTGGTATCACTTAGTAAGAGAGACACAGCCAAGTACATGAGTGGGATAAACTGAGTTCTCAACAGAAATACACATTATGTGCTATGGGAGGTACAAAAGAATGTGTGGGTGATGGATTCTCATTGGGTGGGGACACAGAATCTGGGAAGACTGTGGATTTGGGTTGGGTATTACGGGATTAGCAGACTTTTGACAGAAAACAGGGATAGGAATGTTACTATCTAAGGATTACAGCATATGGGCAAACCAAACACATCTTCCCAAGATACAACAAAGTACATTTTAAGGCATTTATATGTTAACTCAAAGCTGTAGGTGTAAAGCCAATGCTAAGCAACTCTCCCAGACATGTCTACTTTCCCTATGGTTAATAAAGCTTAAATAAAAGGATGCTAATAAAAGCACTGGGAAGGTCAAATTTGTAGATCTAAATTTTTTATTAGGGTTGGGGTTTTAAATTAAATGTTTAATATACAACCTCCCTTAAGAAACATTTAAAAAAAAAAAAAGGAGGCATTTAGAAAGACAGGATCCAGTTCAAACCAACTTGGTGTTATGGTGCTACTGCAGCCTGGTCGGATAGTCTGGTGGGAAAAGACATCTGGAGCATCTGGAGCAAGGGACAAGGAAACTGCTCTTCTAGTCTACCGCTGGCTGGCTCATATCTCTGATCACTACTCACAGGAGAATAGACTAGGGTTTGCTGGAGCTCATAACCTTCCTGGAGAGACCAGGAAGGAGTCTGACCCTGTCCACTTCCCAGCTTCAGACTCTGCATCTTAAATTTCTGTGAAGATGTTCTTTCTCTGTCTGCACATGAGACACTACTGAAGCTGGGTCAGGGCAAATTCCCAGCCACGTAAGAATCTTGCTGGTAAAAGAGGCCTTTGGATTGCCTCTTATGGTAAATAACCAGTGCCTCCTTTGAATATTACTTCTAATGTCCTCAGGCATCATTCCCTACAGCTCCTCTATAAACCAAAGAGGATGCTACCATCTTTGAAAAAGTGGGTTAAAAAAAAATGGGATGAATGATAAATCAAGACTTTCTTTTTCTCTCTCACTTTCTCTCTCTTTCTTGCTTCCTTTCTTTTTTAAATCCCTGTTTCTATACAGAACATCCAACAGCATTGCAACTGAGCCCAACACAAATAGGAAAACTTGCCAAGGCAGGGGCTATAGGGACAGAGTATGGTCCCGAATGACCCTGCTGGACTTAATGGTAGAGATCCACCACATTTAAACGAGCCGTATTCTTGGAATCATCCTCCACATGTTGTCTGGGTCCCTTCCACACTCACTTGCAACTCACTTCAAACTTTCAGGTGTTTGTGACGTTTTGAACACCAGAGGGCACAAAGCCAAATGGTGACTAAACACTTGAGACCAATTTGCTGGAAGTGGGGCAGGAGAGTGAGCCTTCCCTGGCCGAGTAAAATACCTATGATGCCATTTTCTTTACGTGGCACGTTCATTTCCTGAGGACCCCAAAGAGAAAGTGGACACTGCTTACTCGAGGGAATCCACACCACCTGCTAACATGTGCAGATGGTTCAGCGTTGTGATCGACGTGGTCAGGTGGCGTTTGGCATGATCTAGCTGTTTAATATCACGGGTGATTTCTTTAACCTATGGAGTGAGAAACCACAGGAGAAAAATGAAGAAGGTTTAGAAACATGGAAATCCATTTGCAAGTAGATCCACAAGAAAATAAGGCAAATGATGCAAGGAAAAACAAAAAACAAAAAAACCTGAGGTCAGCCCCTGGAGAAAACACAGACATTCTCATCATATAAAATCGAAATACCTTCCAATCAGTCCATTTAAATCTCATCTGGCATTTCTTCAGAAGACTTTTTACCCAGAGGTACAAAATCCTCAATTGTGAGAACTAAATGAACTTTTTTTTTCACCCCAAAGGGAGCAATCCAAATGGCAATTTAGTATGGAGCTTACAGGGTCCAGGAGCCAAGTTTGGCACGTCTCCTCTGGAACAAGGTCAGGAAAGTATGCCTTCTGACAGGAGGGCTGCCAGGTTCGATACAGAATGGATAGTATTAGGCGGCTAATTCTGTTGAAACGATCTTTATTCATGAAACCAAGGTTTACTGCCTGATCCCCAGCAAAGAAAGACTTGATCTCAAATCTCAAGAAGACTAAAATAATGTAACATATGCCTAACATGTACTGTTAAGTCTTCAGGAGCAAGAAGGTAACTGGGGAAGTAAAATTCAGACACTGTTGACCCAGTAGATCCAAGAGAAATAAACTCTACCTGGAAAACAAGTATATTTCAGTCACTAGAAAAGCACATTTGGTAATAAAGTGGGAACAATTCTCCAACTTTACTAACATCTAGGCAGAATGTCCCACTAAACTGCCTGAGCTCATGTTGACCAAGAAACTTCCTGAAAAGCAATTTGGTTTCCCAGGTTCTTTGATACCTAGAAGGAAGGGGAGTGCCCTGGACACTAGACACAAATATTCTAGTCCCTGGAAAGACCCAGCTCTCATTAAAAGTGAAAAACGTGGGGAGTTAGGTTCACATGATCCGATCTTTCAGAGTTTGATCACCCTGGGTGAACCCATAAAGTAAAGATGATGACCCTTACAGCTTTGTTCCACACCCACAAACCTGCTAAGCTTACCTGGATCTTGGCAGTAAAAGTCTCTCTCACAGGGACTTCCCCATCAAGCCCCCTCTCCCTGTTACTCTCAGGCCATCAAAGTATCTCTACCTCTGTTCCCTGGGGGTAGGAGCAGGGGTGTGGGAATAGGCTGAGAACTTCTTTTTTTTTTTTTTTTTTTTTTTTTTAAAGATTTTATTTATTTATTTGACAGAGAGAGTGAGCACAGGCAGATAGAGTGGCAGGCAGAGGCAGAGGGAGAAGCAGGCTCCCTGCTGAGCAAGAAGCCCGATGTGGGACTCGATCCCAGGAGGCTGGGATCACGACCTGAGCCGAAGGCAGCTGCTTAACCAACTGAGCCACCCAGGCGTCCCTAGGCTGAGAACTTCTTCACGGAATAACTGAGCTTAGGGAAAAACAAGATCAGGAGTGGTACAGTGAACTAGTATAGAAGTGTGGTCCTAGGATCTGATAACCCACTTCCAACACTGACTCATCACCCACTTTTCTACAGAAAAATCCCTGCACCTCTTCTTAGCTTCCTCAGCAGTCTCTGACTATTGCATTAAGAATCACAGTCATCTGTGACTCTTCTCATTCCCACATCATTATTCAGCCACTAAATCCTCAATGTTCTTTCTGTGCCTCATCACAAAAACTGTCCCTGTCTACTCATCCTTCAGGCCCTCCCTGGAGCTCTGCACCAGAAGTGACTGGTTTCTCCATTCCCAGTACCTTCCGTCTTTCCCCATCACATATCCTGTCTTTCCTAAACAAACGGAGCTCATGCAAAGGATGCTCAGGTCAAAGTCACAGGGATCATTATACCTGGAGTTAATGTGCCTGAACTGTAGCCAGGGGCAGCCAAAAAAGGACAAAACATGCTATGGTAGGTTTTGGAGTTAGGCAGCTCTAGGGTTGAATCTCAGCTCTTCCACTCACCAACTCTGTGTCCTAGAATAAGCTCCTTAGCCTCACTGAGTCTGTTTCGTCACCTGTAAGATGGGTAATCACGGGGCACCTCGGTGTCTCATTCAGGTACGCGTTTGCCTTGGGGGCCAGGGCCCTGGGATCCAGACCTAAGCCCAAGGCAGATGCTTAACAAACTAAGCTATCCAGGTGCCCCAATATATAAAATCTTTAAAAAAAAAAATGGGTAATCATAAAAATAATAATGATAATAAAACCTAGTTGATTAAGTTGTTGTGAAAGCTAAATTAGATTACTTGTATCAAAGGATATCTATGACAGTAGCTGGCACCCTGAAGGAGCTCAACGAACATCCATTCTCTCTCCAGTCCCTCCTCTTCCTCCCTTTAGCAAAGCACGAGCCAGGAGAGCAAACTGCTGGAAAATAAAACATCTACTAACTCTCGCTCTTCAATGAACAGTGGATGGCGCTGAAGCAGCACATCCTTGGGGAAAGAACCACAAATCTGAATCCCTCTCAGATGACAGACAGCTGCCTCTCAAAGCCTACTGAATTCTGCGACAAAGCACAAATATTCATATTTTCCTTCTGATGAAAGGGTTCTGTTCCTCTGAACCCTCCTTTGGTAGTTAAGGCCCGTAACACTGCCTGCCTGGGAGGAGGAACAGAAGAGCTGACGGTAAGAACAGCAACAACCGATTCTCACTCAGGGGCTGTGGGTATCACATGTGATCTCATTTAATCCCCACGATCCTGGGATATACCCAGGACTATTACCTCCATTTTACAGTGATGAAACCAAGGCACAGATGGGTTCAATGACTTGCCACGGTTTGTAAGTAGAGGGGCTGGATCCCAACACAGGCAGCCTGCCTTCAGAGGTTGTGCGCTGCGCTACTCTGTCAAGCTGCCCGTCCCCCTCCCACTCCATATCCTTCCTATCTTGCCAAACGGCCACTGAAAGAGAGCTGCAGGATACACAGAAAGGTGACAGCAGTTCTGTTCCTGTAGTAATAAATTAGAAGAGGATGTAGGGCAAGAAGACTGTAAGGATTCGGGAATTTCTGTAACCAAAAGAAGTGGGGGGGGAATGACATTAGCAATGACTTCAGTCACAAGCCTAGTACTATGCTCAGTGCCCTTCATACATTTAATTTTCCAAGAGTCATTTAAGGCAGGTGTTATCGTACTTATTTTGCAGCTGAAGAAACTGGAATTCAGACACAATTCAGAGATATGATACTACGTGGTCAGAATGCGAGTGCAGGAGCTAACATTTTATGGTGTCCCTTCACGGAGCAGGAGTGGGGGAGGCTGGATTCCCAATGAGCAGATAGGCCTCCTGTGTACATCACCAGGGAACACAAATTTGTCAAGGGAGAACTTAATCAAAACCATAAGCACGTATTGTGGCAGGAGACGCACCCCCCCACCCAGATCCAGTAGCAGTTTTCACGCTACACCATGTTACATATCGTGTATCTCAACTGAGAAATATACAACATATAAAAATGCCAGTGAAAGGAACCCGAAATGACTAGAAAACTATTTTGGGGAGAGAAGAAGAAAACTTTTCCCATTTAAAAATAGGGCTGCAACTGCAGGGCAGCTGGGAGGGTGAGTCACCGTATGTCTAGCAGCTCCTCTTGAATCGATCTGGAAGGTATTCCCAGGCCTTGATTCAGAGATGTGGGTGCTGTGGCTGGCAGTGAGTGGGAGAAAAAGCCCAGTAATCAGAATGACTGGACAAGAACTGAACTTTCTCTTCAAGTGCAAGAAAGTTTGGAAGAAAACGAAACTCACCATTTGCTCTGATTTTTCTGCTTTGTCTTTGATATCTTTGATTTTGCCGAAGAGTTGCTGAATAGCTTTCTGAGCCTCTTCAAGTGCCTAGAGTAAGAGAAATGAATGACAAACATGAAGCAACACAAGATAGCACCAGTCATTAACCCATAATCCTGTCTAGTTTCAGAAGAAAACTACCACAAAGCTCTCTGGATTCACTACACTTGTGTAGACAATTTCACTGTGCCCAAGCGGTAGACAGACTCTAGCATTCGGATACAGGCAAATACACAGGATTCTTGCCAACCTGAATCATAAAGTTTTAATTTAAAAAACAATCTCCCTCCATCCATCTCAGGGATTACTACAGGTTTTTAAAAAAATTTTCATTTTATTTAGTTTTATTTTATTAATTTTTTTATTTATTAAATTCTATTAATTAACACAGAGTGTATTATTAGTTTCAGATGTAGAGTTCAGTGATTCATCAGTTGCATATGACACCCAGGGCTCATTACATCACGTGCCCTCCCTAATGCCCATCACCCAGTTACCGCATCTCCCTACTCACCCTCCCCTCCAGCAGCCCTCAGTTTATTTCTTATAGTCTGAAGAGTCTTAAGGTTTGTCTCCCTCTCTGATTTCGTCTTATTGCAGTGTTTCGTCCCTTAGGGATTATTACAATATTGATAACGACACATAAATAAGATATGCATATTTGTGCCTTTTTGTGCATCTGTTTGTACACGCACACGTCCATAATAACCATCAAACCTTATAGAGAGACACAGGTGGCTGTAAGTTGGGAGAAATTCTGAATCTTGCAAGTTCCAGCAGACTGTACTTTCAACAAAATCAACCATACCTGGGGATTCCAGAACTGTGGCAAACCTTACAGACGTTTCTAGTACCCTGTTTAGAAACCTATGACATGAAGTTAGAGACACTTAAAACTAACGGTGAGGGGCACCTGGGTGGCTTAGTGGGTTAATCAGTGCATCAAAGCCTCTGCCTTTGGCTCAGGTCATGATCCCAGGGTCCTGGGATTGAGCCCTGCAAAGGACTCTCTGCTCAGCAGGGAGCCTGCTTCCCCCTCTCCCTGCCTCCCTCTCTGCCTACTTGTGATCTCTGTCAAATAAATAAATAAAATCTTAAAAAAAAAAAAAAAAGTACCACACCAAAAAACAAACTAATGGTGAGCCAAAGGCTTCTTACTGGAAAACTGAGAAGATAGATGCCACACATTAAAAGTACACTAAGCCATGGTCACGTCTGTGAGTAGGGGAAGGAATGTTTGCGGAGTTGTCAGGGTGCTAAAACCACACACATTCAGAACATTTGTACTTGGAAAAGATGCGGCAGCCAGAACAACTCACACTGCATTTCATCAAACATATTTTATTTACGCTGGACTGAAGAGTGGCCTATCCCAACCAGGCCTCACGAGCCCTCTCTGAATGTAACGATAAGGCCAGTGTAAGCCTAGAGCCGTGTGCGGCCCTCTCAGCCTGCATAGAGAAGCAGCCAGGCTCCCTGACAGCGCCACCCCACAGAGCCGAGACGAAGGGAGAAGGACAGAAGCCTGGACAGAATGATTTGGACTCCTGTGTCCAGCTATACCCAATGAAAAAGCTACTCTAGACCACAAACTCACACGTCTTCTCTTTGCACTTAAAATCCCCCCAAAACAAACGTGGGGTGGCTTCTGCAAATTCCTTCCTGGCTGGAGGCAGGGTTTGTGCCTTCCTTTCCTTCGTAGGTTTCCCAGGCTGTCCACTTCTGATACTGGGACTCCTTGTTGCTTCTGGAGTTCCTCGCCCCGTGTGCGGCTCAATCCCAAACAGGAGATGCACACGCTAAGCTGTTGCACATGACTGTGTTACGGCTTCTCACATGCATGTCCAGAAGGTCCTCTGAGAAGCCGTTCCTTTAGCCCACTGTGGCTGAGCCTGAGGGGACATTATTCTGGCAGCGGCTTATACCCCCACCTGGGGCAGGCCAGGCTGGCGCGTGTTCTCTCTGCTGGATCGCTTCACTTTTATCTACAAAGGTCTGTGAGCAAAGGAGTTTTACACTCGTGATTTCTGCCACCTGGACATAAGATCTTAATCACCAGAAGGTCTGGTCTTCAAACAAGAGTTGGCATTGCTCCTGGAGCCCCAAATACCTAACTTGGGAAATGTTACCTACAAAGTAGGAAATGATCGAAAGACGAGACGGAATGGAAATGGGTCACACTGAGCAGCTTCTCTCAATCCCATTCTGTCCCAAGAGGGTGCCTCACTTGGCCATCTTTCCTCCCAGTTTCCTGCCATCCTGCCCTTCTCACTCTAGGACTCAGCACCCCCGAAACGGCTGTGGTGGTGTGAGAAAACCCTGTGTTTTCCAGCCAGCAAGCAGCAGTGTGAGGCCCACCTCGGCCGTCTCACTCTGTGTGCAACTTCTCTGGGCATCTGTTTCCTCATCTGCAAAGTGGTGATAATGGCACTTACTTCCACGGTTCTGGGGAAGACTCAATGACATAACAGGTATAAAAAACTGCACAAATATTAGGTTTATTTCCAGGGCTCAGGACGACCCAAGCAAATGCATGCTGCACCTCTGCACAGACACAAAGAGACACGCAAATATAATGTCCCCTTGACCATGCCTTTCCTTCTCATTATGACCACAGGGCTGCCCACTATCTGATGCTTCCTACCCTAAGCCCCTCCCTGAGTGAATCCTCGTCTAGTCATTCCATCTCCCCATCCCAAGAATTCTCTTCCTCATTTCTAAAATTCACCTCCTCAAAACCAGCATATAATCAAGAGTCTTTTGAGCGCTGCTTACTACCATTATCACCCAACTTCAGACTTCCTAAGATTATGAAAAAGTCCTACCAATATTAAAATGATAAAAAGGAATAAAAAATATCGAATCTCCATTTACAACCAAAGGAGGGAAGTTTCAAAATAAAATGTTCAACACAGCTACCAACAGTGTGCAAATCTCTGCTGTATCCCATGGCCTAGTTCAAATGCCACTTCTTCCCCTTCCCTCCCAGTGCCCTTGCCTGTAAACACGCATGCAGCACACAGTGGAATCAATTCATTCATCATCTGGGTGTCTCTGATCCTTTATGCATACTTAACATTTTTAATAATTTTGGGTGGGAATGTGTCTTTTGGTTGGACCATGACATTCCTAACAGGGATGGATGTATCTCATTCATTGTGACTTACTGGCACTGAAGGCAGTGCCTAGAATACTACAGTAGGCTCTCAATACATTTATTAAGTTGAATTTTAAAATCCATCACGGTACACAGACACACACACACACACACTCCATCTTTGCTCTCAGGAAAGTCAGGTAACAAATACATTAACCACAGTAGTTCTGGCTGTGCCAGCATTTCAACTGCAGACCTTCTTTCAAGCAATATAATTCAGTTTTGCAATCCTCCCATACTGAAAAAAATACAGGCTAATTAACCTAGGCAATGAGACAGGAAAATGTTTTACCTTGCTATGCTATCAAATTTTATAAAACTGTAGCTAAAATAGTAAATTACTCACTCATATATATGTGTGTGTGTATACACATATATATACACACACATAATTATGTATTTTTCATATATATACTTTATATATGTATATAAAATTTCATCCACCCCAGACCTTCCATATATTCCTCTCCTCTCCATTTATGAAAGACATTTTTCTATGATCGTCTTTGAATAAACTATATTTTTAGATTATCTCAGATATCTGTAAACACTAGATCATAATTTTTCCTTCAGAAATAATTGCTAAATCATTGTGTTTTGGCCATGCTGCTCAGGAACTAGAAAAATTTTAATATCCACTTTATTCAATCAACAAACACAATACTAGAGATGCAGGGATAAAAAATGTAATTCCTGCTCTCAAGGAGTTTATATTCTCATAAGGCAAATAGGATAATAAATAGTAAAAACATTGAGATATGATAAAGATATGTACAGAATGTTGTGGGAGCCCAGAGAGCCCATTGCCAGCACTGGCTTTTGTTTGTTCATTCATTTGGTAGGAGGAGAGAAAGAGAAGGAAGGGAGGCCACATATTCACTGTGAAGGCCACAACTTCACAAACTACGATTTAAGCCAGAATGTTTTAAAATAATAGCAGTAAGAGTAGGGAGTACTTTAAAAATGCTATTTTAATTAATAACTTAAATTAATAATACATTAATAAATTAATAATTTTAAAATGCTATTAAAACTATTTTTCAAATCTATACTCTTGCCACAAATTCTCACTTTCCAGCCACAGAGAACTTCACTGTCTTGTGACTGAAGACAACCTCTATCTGAACTGTTACTCTGTCAGCATTTCATTAATTCATTCCTTCTATCATTCAACAAATATTTATTTAAGATTTTATTTATTTATTTGACAGAGAGAGAGCACACGGGGAAGCAGCAAAGAGAGAGGGAGAAGCAGGCTTCCCGCTGAGCAGGGAGCCCAATGCAGGGCTCGATCGCAGGACTCCGGAACCAAGACCTGAGCCGAAGGCAGACACTTAACTAACTGACTGAGCCCCCCAGGCGCCCCATCAACAAATACTGAGCATCTTCCATGTACCAGGTATTCCTCTAAGCACTGAAAACCCAATAGCAGATGAGACAGACATGGTCCTTCTCCCTGTCCTTAAGGAACTTACTCCAAGAAGTGGCATGTGGGGGAAGATATTGGAAAAAAAACAACTAACTGAAGAAAGGAAGGAGAAAATTTCAGAGAGGGACAGGTGTTTTGGGGGAACTAAGGAGGGCAGTGGGAGTGAGGGAGATGGTGGTCACAGAAGAAAGAACATATGAATTGGGACCTGCAGGATGAGGAACAGTCTGGATTTTCAGATCTGGAGTAAGAGAATTCCAAGTAGAGAGAACAGCAAATAAAAGATCTTGTTGCAGAAGAAGACCTCGGTGTTTGGAAGGACCAAAAGTAAGGCAGCGGACGGCAGGGTCATCGAGTGGGAAGTGCCAATAATTTGGAGAAGCAGGCAGGTGCTGGAGCCTGGGGGGCCTCAAAGGCCTGGTAAAATCACGGGATTTTGTTCGAAGTGAAATGAGAAGCCACTGAAGGGTTTTAAAGGAGGGACTGGCAAACGGTTTACATGCATAAAAGACCACCCTGGCTGCTGTGTGGCAGGAGCTGTAAGAGGCAGGCATGAAAGAAGAGACTGCTGGGAAGGGCTGGTCTAGGTGAGAAACAGGGCAGGTCTAGAGCAGGCTGCCAGCGGTGCTGGGAAGAAGCCGAGTGACTGGGATGTCTGGGAAGATCTCACCTGTGGGACTCACTGATGACTGAATGTGGCTAATGAGGGAAAGGAAAGAATCAAGGATTACTCTTTGGACTCAGAGCTCAGCACCGAGTCTGCCTGTCCCTCTCCCCTTGCTCCTACCGCTTGTGCACGCACGCGCGCTCTCTCAAATAAACAAATATTCTTTAAAAATTTATGTACACTAGGATTGAGAATTACCACTGATTTTTACTACAGGGACGTTGCTGACGACCTTGACAAGAGCAGCTGCAGTGGAGTCAAGGGGATGGAAGTGGACTGTGACGATGTGATGAATGGAGGCAAGTATAGAGCAGGGGCCGCCACACAAAATATTTACTATCTGGCCCTTAGCAGGAAAAGGATGCTGACCCCTGGTGTAGATTATTTTTTCAACATGTGTTTGCTACGAGAGGTGAGAAAAATGGGGCAACAGATGGGAGTGAAGGGAGGACATTTTGAAGACAAGCAATGCTTGCACCTGCCAAGTGTGGGAATGATTCAACAGAAGAGGAGAAGCTGCTTCGGGAGGTTGGAAGGGCGGATGGTAATGGGACAATAAGAGAAGAGACAAACTTTTTTACAAAGTTCTGAGATTATTTAGTGTAGAAATGTTAGCTCTTGGGGCGTCTGGATGGCTCAGGCGGTTGGGTGTCCAACTCTCGGTTTTGGCTCAGGTCATGATCTCACAGTCGTGGGATTAAGGCCCCGAGTCGGGCTCGGCGTAGAGCTGAGTGTGGAGCCTGCTTGGCCTTGTCTCCTTCTGCCCCTCTCCCACCACTATTCACGTCTGTGCACGTCCACGCACACTCTCTCAAAAAAAAATGTATTAGCTCTCAAATAAGGCTGTAAATGTCCTTTAGAGTGTAGACCAAGGACACGACTGGCATTCTTATAACCCCTACAGGTTCAGGCAATGACCCATTCTGGCTGCCAGAAGGACAGGCCCAGTTTCTGACTACTGTCTCAGTATAATTATTAACAGCTTCTTCTGGAAAATGACTCTGGGGACTGAACATATATACGGTCACATCACCTACAGCCTCTAACCAAAGCCAGAGCACAGCTGGAACTTGCCAAGCACTTGCCAAGTCATTAAAATTGTCACGGGGCACTTCCCAGAGGAGCAGCCATGCTGAGACCACTGCTCTGAATGCGGGGTGCTGACACCCCTGCCTTTCCCTAACTAGCAGTGGTTCAAAAACGCTGTACCACACTTTCTGTATGGCAAATATGGAGTCTCATGCCCCTGATGCTGCAAGGGGTCAATAAATTCTAAACCCTCTGGAGTCTTCTAAAAAATGTCAGGTCATGGTATAAAAAAGCACTACCCGAAGGCCAACTGCCCACCAGCAAGGACTGGCTTTTTGGGGCACAGCTTGCACAGAATTCTGTGATATTACTGATCATGTCACACACAGTGATGCTCTCATGGCATTAGAAGAACCATCTTCTAGCCAAATATCCTAAGACACATGACATTCAGCTGAGAAAGGCTAAAAGGACCAAGTTCAATACCTGGGTGTAAGGTCTGAAGAAGCGTGCACGATCCCTTCTCAGACAGTTTCCAGTCGAAGCTCCTTTCGATCTGGCATCCTACCAGAACTGTCTTTGCTGAAGGTACCACGTTTTTCTTCCAGCAAACAAGTAAGATCGACACAATCCTCCATTTCACAGTCTTAAAGAAAGATAAACTGTTTGCCAGATTTTTTTTTTTCAGACTGGAATACTTCTCGTTATAACAATGTACGAAGTTGGGGCACCTGGGTGGCTCAGTGGGTTGGGCCGCTGCCTTCGGCTCAGGTCATGATCTCAGGGTCCTGGGATTGAGTCCCACATCGGGCTCTCTGCTCAGCAGGGAGCCTGCTTCCCTCTCTCTCTCTCTCTCTCTCTGCCTGCCTCTCCATCTACTTGTGATCTCTCTCTGTCAAATAAATAAATAAAATCTTTAAAAAACAAACAAACAACAACAACAACAACAAAAAACAATGTACGAAGTTGAGGAAATTTAATAAAACTCCTTTTCCAGAAATCAACAGGTTTCTTCTGAAGCTCATTCCATTAAGTGCGTCCATTCTCAACACATACCCTGATGTTTGCTATCTAATCTCTAATAATCAATGACATGGGAAGAGGAGTGTTTTGTCATTCAGAAGGATCATTAAGGACTTATAAAAGGTTTAGATTTTATTTTCAAGTAACGCTAAAATACTTTTACTGCCTGGCTAATCAGAAAATGTGCTGAAAGATAGGTTCTGGAGCTGTCCCTAGAAACTCTTTAAAAGAAAATGTGGCTACTTTCCCATTCCAGGCTATATGTGGATTAAAAACAGAAGTAATCACCCAAAAATGTCTGCTTTCAATCTCCCCTTACTGGAATTTCTAAACCGAGCACAGGAGCGTGGCTGCCGCTCAAATTCGAGGGTGTTACTAAGCGGCAGTTACTACAGTGGTCCTCGTTAGAAACTCTAATTCTACCACTGGGAGAGACAAAGCCTCCCACTGAGCTGGCTTAGAAGGCGGAGCAGAACCAATTAGGCTATCTCTGTATTTTTGTGCATCATTAACCGTAACCGTTATTTTTCATTTTCCTTGCCTCCCAAAGTAGACCCCAAACAGACCATACCAAAGCCACGTTAGGTCATGTGCACAGAAGACAAGCAGCATGGAACCTGGCACTGCAGACTCTACTGCTTTTTGCTTTCATCTTTAAAAAAAAAAATTTCTTTTCCAGAACTGTCATTTGCCACCTGTGTAGACAGAGGACATCTGAGCCAATGGAAATGTCTTGAGAAATTAATATCCTCTTTGGCTCTTAGAGGCATGTAATTTTGTAGTTTGCTCTATCAGAGAACTGTATCGCTTTTATCCTGTGAGTCCACACAGCCTCTAAGAGATCTGAAACCAAGATCCCATTTGTCACCACTGCAGGAAGGAGGAAAAGGTTAATCATTTTCAGAAAAAGTGGTATGGCTTCATGTTCCTTGAAAAAATACAGTGCTAATACTCAGGGTTCCTGGGAAGAAAGTTATATTTTCCCACTATTCTGCTATCGTTTCTGTGGCCCAACTTTACATCTGTCTGCCAGTTCCTTTCCTATTGTTTGGAAAAGCAGTGCATCATATTAGTAAAGAGCAGGGTTTTTGAACAAGCAGACTGAGATTTGAGTGTTGGCCTTGCCACTTACTGTGTGATCTCTACCAAGCCGCTTTACTTCTAGGAGGCACAAGCTCACCATTTCTAGAACAGAAGCTCCGCCCACAAAGACAATTTGTCAGGAAGGGAAACCGGGCTTATTTGTGAACACCTTTGGAACTGTCTACCCAGTTCCTTCCTTCTGGGAATCTTCCTCTCATTGTGTTCTTATGGAGTCTGCTGTCTCAGAAGCAGGCCTGGTCCATGCTGAGCCAAACAGTTTTCTTGTGATTTTCCAGAATAAATAGGCAAAGAGTGTTCACCTCTCTCTGGTGGGAGCCCCAACATGAGAAGCTAAGTTAGAGAGCAGCAAGGTTCCCCCGCAAGGGAAAGAGGCTGGTCTCCACATAGGGATGATGAAGCCAACACATGCAGAGAGAGAGACAAAGAGAAAAATTCTGAGCATTATTCCAATCCCGGCTTCAATTGTGTGATAAGCTCAGCTGAGACAATACTCTTCCATGGTCTGACTTCAACTTCTTCAAAACAAGACACGAGTACCTTTAAAATAGTCCCCCTTTTGACCTAAGCCCGCTTGAACTGGGATTTTGTCTTCTGTACCCGAGAGAGTCCTGACAGAGGACTCAGTTCATAAGAGGGACTCACTAAATGGCCATTATTAATATTATTCCCAGATCTCCCAGATGGGAGTACGGTATTTCAAATGTGACTATCCCTTCAATGGCCAAAGGCTGTCGACCCATCCTTTAGCGTTTGTAAGTAAGCTGGTTAAGGTTAACACCTGCAGGCATGCGCAGAAGAATGGCTCATGGATCAGGGAAACTGTACCTTTGAACTATGCTGAAAATGAGACATTCTCCAGGAAAAAAAGAAAAAAGTCTCAATCTTTTGTTCACTTCTTCAATAAAAAGTAAGCCTATTATATGTACTACGTTAGACACTGAGGAGAGAAGATCACTAGATGGGGACCCATCTTTAAAGAGCTCATAAGGAATACACATAAGAAATGGAAATAACTGTAAAATAATGACACAAAGAGGGCACATGTAAATAATGCTAGAATCATTTGGAAAGCAAGGGACATCTACCGGAGGTAGACAGCTAGGGATAAGTAGCCTTTATTTATGGAATGTCCCTTGTTTTGATACTGTCTGCCACCCCTGGCATTGCCAAGAGCTGTTGCTATGGAAACAGGAGAGGTGCTTGAAGAAGCTGCAGCGATAATCACAATGCAGCCCATTCCCCACAAGGGCGTCCAATAGTAGCGGAGACTATAGGAATCTCACAGCTATGGATGGCTGCATGTGCAATTTCCCCGTATCCTAGAACACACCGGGGACCTTCTAGGTCTGCCAGAAATCATCAAATGCCAGATGGGCACCCATGAGATGAGACTCGCTGGTGTCAACCCTAACTCCTCCACTGGCCGTTCAGAACCCTTAAGTATAAAGCGGTTTTATTCAAAGCACAGATTTCTTGCCAAGTTTGTGAACCAAATGAATGTAGAGGGCAAAAGGAGTAATTCTCACCTTATTTGTTAAAATGCTCCATTCCACCTAAGTCACTTTTATTTATGATTTCTGCAAACCACATCCACTGAAAACATGAACCAGAGAGTTCATTTTTATTGTTTTTAGGAGACAAGCCAGAAGTGAGAATCTAAGACGAGACTGGGACACAAATATGCAGCAGTGCCCAAACAAGACTAAACACTGACCTTTTCCAGTTCCACTTCTATCTGTTATCGCCTGTAACTGAAAACAACTCAGCCCTGACAGAGCTGGGAGCGGCGAATGCATCCGAGCACACGTCGCCCTGCAGAACTGCAACCTAGGGCACCAGCACACGGAAAGCAACAACCCCGACTGGCAGCGAGAAGGAAGTGTTTTAACAAACGTCTCGGCCAAACAAAAGGTACAGAAATTCAGTTTTTAGGAGATGGCGCACGCTTCAAGGAACCATTTGTCCAAGTTTAACGAAGGACTGCTTCCCACAAACAGCTCAGACTTCCCGGTTGCCAAGTTAAATTTGAAGCCCCCATATTTTACTGCTACTCTTTATTTTAGTCACTTAGAAACTCTCACCTAGATCATGAGTTTTTATTCAGAAGAAAATCACCTTTCGTGCTGACATCGGCTCCAGCTGATTTTTGGAGATACCTTCTGTACCAAATGCCCTTTAGGCTATGGACCAGACCCTTACCCCCCACCTTGGGGTTTCATCTCAATGATCTTCTCTTCCTATTTCACTGAACTCTCTCCAATACGTCAGGTGCACAAAGACCACACAGCTCTCTCTGTGTATCCCTGAGCTCTTCTTTCAGCCTGGTTTCCTGATCATGCTGAGATGGACCCAGAGGGTTAATCAGGCCACAGTCACTTTCACTGCTAGGATTCCTTTGGGAACCCCTTAACTTTTCAGGCTCTGAAGTAGAAAAATGTGGCTCCCAAATCTTCTAAAGTTTGTCACTCTTTCAAAAGAGAATTTGGGATGGGCAAGTACACAGCATCCTGGGAATCAGAAAATCTGGATTTCTGATTCACTGAGTGTGATTTGAGCCAAGTCACAGAACCTATCTGAGCCTGTTTCTTCACCTGAAAAATGGGGGAGAATAACACCGATATGGCTAATTCACACCTTCGTCAAGATCAATATGTGCAACAATATGTTGTAGAGGGTAAGATAAACATATTTATGTTGTAGTAAAACATTAGCATTATAGATCCAGACAAATGTCTCCAAACTTACCTTCTTTCAAAGCAACTGAAACATGTCTTCACTTATAGTGAACCAATCAAGAAAGACCTACTAGTCTTATGACAGTTCCGTCTTAATTCTAGAGAAGAGGGTAACTACAGGCCTGACAAATGTACTGGAACCTGGGGTTCCTGGGTGGCTCAGCTGCTTAAGCGTCTGCCTTTGTTGGGTCCCCCAATAATGGGTCCGTGATTAAAGGAGCGAGACTGATACAAAGCAAAGGTCAAGCAAAGCTTTATTTCGCGCCAAGCATCGAGAATCAAACCGACCTTTCGGGGATCGCCTCTTACAGAGAGGGGGACCCCTCCCTGCCTTACAGACTAACTTTTATAGAGCAAAGGCCATGTGGTTGGGCCTGGCCACACACAGGGGGCCAATGAGATTGTAACACACAGAGGAAGCTGCACAGTCATGCTAGGTCACACACGGCTGGCCAATTGAATTACAATTCACCCCACAGGAGCTATTTGAACTAGCCTATCACCTTAGTCAGAATTGGCGCCCAAAAGGTGCCCAAAAGGCGAGGCCCACACTCCTTGGTAGCTAGGGGACAGTATGCTGCTTTACTGATTGGATGTCTCCACCTGACCTGACCCACCCTTGTATTTGGGCTTTGTTACCTGGGACTGGTTTCCTGGGCTTGGCTTTTAAGTAAGTTCCCCTGCGGGGGCAGGGTCAATTTAAGTTTTACTGCATAAACAACAAAATGGCTGTTCAACCAGGGTGGGACCGCTCTGGCTGAATAGGCCCTTACACCTTCAGCTCAGGTCCTGGGATTGAGGACTACATTGGGCTTTCCTGCTCAATGGGGAGTGCTCAATGCCTGTTCTCTCTCTCCACCACCCCCCCAAATAAATAAGTAAAATCCTTTAAAAAAAATTGTACTGGAACCTGACCATAAGATGCTAATCTAGTCATCAGAAATCTCCAAAGATCAGAATCTCCAAGCATTCAATGAAAAAAAGAGTGCAGCACTTGGCCTACTATAGATGGTATTACCATATGAATAACAGTTGGCTATCTGTCCCTACTGCACTTATGAGACTGAGAACAAGAACACTTCAGAAGTATGACAAGGAAACAAAGGTGAGTAATTAGGTCTGAGATGGGGTAAAGACCCCTCAGAGTTCACTTCTTCTGCTTTATAAAAGGCAGTATTTGGATCATCAGATTTACTGGTCAGTACGTATAACTCCAGAAGAAACTGTCACCCTTCTGGTTAGAGGCCATTATGACAGGAGCACTGATATGGTTTGCCTAACATCCATATTCTAGGTATCACATGCGATGCCTAGAGATGAACAGCATCTATCCAGGGTTTACAATATAACATGGAAACAAAGAGCCAGAAATCCTGGCATGTGATCCAATACTGTATGAAGGATGGTAAGTTTCTCACATGTTTTAGAGCTTTAATCTAGATGACTGTAGAGCACCAGACCAAAGCAGACTTAAAAAAAAAAAAAAAGGCATTATCTCTAGTTTTGCAAAATTAATCTCCTTCTAGAGGAGACCTGAGTCCAAATTACAGGAAAGGAAATTTTATAGCTATATTACAGACTCACAGGGATTTAAAAATGGAAAGGATGAGAGGGCAACCACAGCACTGAACTCCTGCTGTTCTAAATTCTGCATTTCCATGGACAAAAAAAGGAAGAGGAAAAAGGAGGTCAAGTTCTTACACGAAGACAGAGTTTCAAATTTCCATCCATTGTTTAAACATATCTGAATGACTTATTGTGTCAAGGACCTGGAACCCAGAAAGCTTTGCCCTGTCAGCAACTTTTCTAATGTGCAGCCTCAAACTAAGGATGGAATTTTCCTTCCAAAATCACTAGCTACTAGCAGTCAGAAGCAAGAGTGACCTGGGTAATAGCCAGAGCAGTTACAGCAGTGATGAATGGCATTTTCCTCTTTAGATGCAGAGACTCTGGTTTAAACTTGTGACTGCCTTTAACATGGAAACAAGCAGATGGCAAAAGTTACACTTGACCTTCTTGCTTGGCTCCAGAAGGGTGTCAATTTATATGGAGATGGCTCAGAAGAAGAATAAACTTCAGTGTTACTTCTTGGCACACTATTTTCCTAAAACCATTTTTGGTAGTCATGTTGCACACAAGTGGGACTGCGTGTGTTTCTAAGGTCAGGGAGGAAAGAATCCAACTGCTGGACTTGCTAGCTAAAAGAAATAACCTGGGTAGTTTTCCTGGTTGGAGGGGACAGCATCACTGTTGGTAGGTACTCAACACAAAAACTTTTATGACTCTATGGCTAATCTGAAATACACAGTCTCTATGGAGTAAATGAAGATAAAATAGGAACGTATGCCTGTCTGTGGAAAAATAAATCTATTAAAGTTCAGAACAATGGGGGAAACACATGTCCAAAGAAATTAAATACTGAAATGATTAAAAATTACTGTATGATCCAGTGATTCAATGCCTAGGTATACACTAAAAGGAACTGAGAAGGGGGGACTCAAAGAGATACTTGTATGTCAATATTCGCTGCCATTTTTCATGACACCCAAAAGGTGGAAACAACTTGAGTGCCCAAGAACAGACGAACAGATACACAAAATGTGGTAGATGCATGCAGTGGAATATACTCAGTCATAAAAAAGGAATGAAGCTTTTGAATATGAATGCAAATCCCAGATTAAAATGCCAGAACTCAGCAATAAATTAAAGAGACAATATACAGTGACACAGCAGGTAGGGTTAAATATTACAAAACCAAACCAAGGGGTGCCTGGGTGGCTTAGTCACTGGGCACCTGCCTTCGGCTCAGGTCATGATCCCAGAGCCTTGGGGCCGAACCCCATACTGGGCTCCCTGTTCGGCAGGGAGTCTGCTTTTCCCTGGCCTTCGGCTCCTCCCCCAACTCATGCTCCCTCTTTCACTCTCTCAAACACATAAGATCTTAAAAAAAAAAAAAAAGGAAACAAAAAGCTAAGCTAACTGATGAGATGGAAAAACCGTACGATCACCAGTAGAAGCTGAAAAGTCATATGATAAATGTCTATATCCGTTTTCTGGTAAACATGCTTAGTGAACCAAGGTCACAGGTCTAATTCCTTAACAGATACAGAATCCAGAAAACAAGTAAACATCACAATTCGTGTCTCTTTGCTTAGTTTGTTGGCATTAGTGCCCAGCACACAGAAGGCATGCATTCAGTATTTACCGAGTGAGTGAATGAACAAATATATTAATCAGAGTCACTGTCATAAAATTAAGAACAAACTCTCTGCAGGGGGTACCTGGAGGGCTCAGTCTGTTAAGCCTCTGCCTTCAGCTCAGGTCAGCATCCAAGCTCCTGGGATGAAAGCCCGTATTGGGCTCCCTACTGAGCCCTCCCCCTGCTTGTGTGCTCCCCTTCTTGCGCTCGCTTGCTGTCTCTTTCTCGCTGTCAAATAAATAAATAAACCCTTAAGGAAAAAAAAAAAAAGAACAAATTGCCTGAGATCCCTACTTATTTAACACTGAAATATTACTCAGAAAGAGCATTTCTAAAAACTTTTTATCTCAGTGTCCCTTCATATCCCTGGAAATTACTGAGGGCCACAAAGAGATTTTGTTTTTGTGGATTGTATCTACTGATATATATACCATATTGGAAATTAATGCAGAGAAATTTAAAAACCATTTATCTATTAATCTATTTAAAAATAACAATAAGCTCATTACATGTTAACATAAATAACATATTTTTATGAAAAATAACTATTGGGCACCTGGGTGACTCAGTCGTTAAGTGTCTGCCTTCGGCTCGGGTCATGATCCCAGCATCCTGGGATCGAGCCCTGCATCGGGCTCCCTGCTCACTGGGGAGTCTGCTTCTCCCTCTCCCTCTGCTGCTCCCCCCTCTCCCTCTTCTGCTCCCCTGCTTGTGTTCTCACTCTCAAATAAATAAAATCTTCAAACAAAAAACTCTATTCCCCCCAAACAAAACTAATTTCTTGAAAACAGTGTCACTGCTTCTGTGCCTTTGCAATGATTTTCGGTGTCTACTGTAATAGAGGCCAGCGGGACTCGCACGTATGCTTCTGTACTGACTTTGCTGTGATTCGTTGTTATGGTTGAAAAATATGATGAAAATCGGGCTTCACACAGATAGGTAGTTAGAAAAGAAATAGTTTAATACCTTTTTCAGGTGCTTGCTGATAATCCTCCTTGAAACGACATCAAACCTTGAAAAGTGGTGGCTTCTTAACGATTAGCTGCAATGTGGAACCTAAAATCTTAATGAACTTCTCACACCATTCTACTTTAAAAGCCCTTGGTCAGCTGTGCTTTTGTCAAGGATGCAGAAAGCAGGAAGAGCACTGCTCTCATATTAACGATGAGAAAAAAAATAAATGGAAAAAATCTTAACTCTTCTTGAACCCATCAGAGCTGAAGGCAACCAAATATCCTGCAATCCAAGGAAGGCCAGGCTCCCCACGGACAAATGGGGACACCCATGGGCCACCTCTATGTGGCAGAGATATTCAAGAAGCCAGAAAGGCATTAACTGCAATTTCTCACAGATTACCAGGGGCCATTTGCTACTCGCACTGAGCCCCACCACCTCCAAGTCAGCACAACAGCTGAAGAACCTCAGGCTCAGAGAAGCTAAGTAACTTGTCCAAAGTCACACCCAGTGGCATAGTCAAAACTTAAATTCAAAAGGTTTTTCACTTGACCCAGGCTGCCATCCCATGTTACATCAGTGACAACATCCAATCCCTGCAACGCTTAGAGAATTCAAAGGAAATGCTCACTCCACTGTACGCAAAGGAGAGAGAAGACAGCTGTTTGAATTCCTTACGGGTTGTCTTCAAATCACAGATTTTTAGAAGACAAGTGGCGAAGGGTTCCAATACTCAGCGGCCAAGTCACTCTGCCAAAACGTGCTGTGGAGGATCCTGTGCAGTAAACGGGACAAAGCATGGTGCTAAGACTGGCCCAGTCTCTCTACAAGTCTTTGCCTCGACTACAGTCAGTAACTTTATAAACAGTCCAACTTAACACTCACTCAGAGTTAACGTGTCAAGTAAAGGCAAACCAACCTTGACCTCTGCACCAGTGTCAGAAATCCTGGTTGGGGAGCCTCGATCAAAACCAGGGACTCCATTCCCCTACAAAAGGTTGCAGGCAAAGCACAGAGCCCCAAGAACTCTCACAACCTGACTCCAGCACTGCCCCACTGGGTGGTCATGGTGCTTCCCTCCCAGGTCATTCTAAGGTCTTAGCAATTTTCGAAGGTTAGTGTCTTCTGTGGACATTTTGAAAAAAATACAATTCAAAAAAAATGTAAAAGAAACAAGAAACACCTAACCATTCTCGGTCACTACTGGAAAAACTTGAGCGTGTGCTTTAAAAGCTCAATTGCTTTAGAATTAGTATCTTTCAGCAGGAGGAAGTGAGTGCCATGCCCCCTCCCCTTCCTTTTCAAACTATTTATAGTCCCTTTAATAGTAATGCCGTTTATTTTATTCCATTAACGGGCTTCATTTTCCTCCCAAAGAGAGGATGAGAGAGAATAAATTTGAAGCGATGAAGGGGAAAAATTCAAACCATCCTGCAAGAGAGCTGACAAGTACAAATTCATAGCTCCACGTAACGAAGATCAATGTTATGCTGTGAACTGCCACCATTTACCTAGTGCAGGGTCTTGGGGAGCACAGCTATTTTCATTCTAATGCCTGAATTAGATGAAAAGCTAATTTTGAGGGTGAAAAGCAAAGAACACTTTCTCCTTGGAAGGCAAGATGCTTTCCTGATTTAGTTAATAAATCTTTATGATCTCTCCATGAAAAGAGAAGGCAAGTATGATTAGTCCCCTTTTCTGAGGAAAATGGAGACACGGAAAATTTAAGAAACATGGCCCTGGACAGATACCAAGGACAGGAAGAAATTCTTTGTTTTCTGGAGCTGGCATTTGATACCAAAATGAGGATAAGGAAGAGAAGAGTAAGTCTCTCAAAGTATGCCACATGGCTCTGAACCCATCCTGTTCAACCTTTTCCTCTACAATGTGAATGAAAATATAGAAGGCATGCCTGCAAGTCTGCTAATGATAAAACGGGGAGGTCATCAAGACTCCAAAAGGCCTCAACTGGCTGGGACAATCAAGCAGAACTAGCAAGAAGAAATGGGGTGTGTGGAAGGGGGTGGGGGGAGGACATAAAGTCCAGTACTTGATCTCAAAAGAATCTCTTAAACAAACAGAGGAGGGAAAAGTTGAAAAGTAGCTCATATGAAAAAAGACCTGGAGCAAATGTTGCAAACTGCTGGCACACACGTGTTTTGTTTGGCCTTCGCAGTATTTGTGGAAGACACTAAGACAACATCTAAAAATCTGGAGAGTCACATAAAAATCCGGATTTCCGGCTTCTCTTGAAAAACTGATAGATCTGGCATCTCTGGGTCTGCATTCAGGCCTGACCACAGTTGGTCTGGACTGGGCTGTAGCTGTCTCCTTTTAGAAAGGGCATTCACTCGCCCATGGGATACACGTGGATGCACGCTGGCCTGCTGAAGCCATTTAGGTCACTTTCTTAGCTCTGTGGGCATCTGTCTGCAACTCTTGACCTGGGGGTTTTGGAGAACTGCCAACTCGACTGTCAGCAGAAGCTAACAGCGGGACACAGCTGCCAGAAACTGCACCCAGTTCGAGGTGATGGGAGAACAGTGTCTAAACCAGTGGTCCTTAACTTCTGAAGAGTCATGGACTCCTTAAAGAATTTTTAAAAATCAATGAGTACTCTCTCAAGAAATGAATCTATTCATACAAAAATGAGTAATCAATTTCAGGAATTATAATAATGAATTTCAGTTCCCCTGAGCCCCCAGTTCCCACATTCACAGCACCAGTGCAGAACAAGAAGGCTGAGGCACCCCACTATGTGTCCACACAGCATGGACCAGGAACCCCATTTTAAGAATGACGCTGACAAAAAAAAAAAAAAAAAAAAAAAAGAATGATGCTGACAAACTGCAAGGCAACCGGGATGATAAAAGGTCTGGAAATAAGATCACAGGGCTGAAGAAAGAATGGTTACCCTAAGAAAAGGAACACTAAGAAAGGAACATAATATCCATTTAAAATTTTAGAAACTATAATAAGGAAAAGGGATTAGGCTTGCACTGGTCCAGCTGGCACAACTAAGAGCAATGAGAAGTTACAATGAGGTCTATTTTACTATTTCAGTTCAGTCTAAGAATGAAGTTTCTTACAATTAAAGCTGTTCAAAACTGGAATAGACTGAGACTGCCCTGTAGAACAAAACGGTAGCTGCCCATCACCATGAGTGTCCAAGCAGAAGCAGGCCAATGAATTGTCAGGGATGTCACAGAAAGGATTCCTGAACTGGGTGCAAGATTGTACTATGGATACCTAAAGCTTCTTACAATCAGATTCTGGTGAGCTGGGCTAGAGATGGCAATTAACAGTTTCTTCCCCTCCTAAACCTTAGTCTTGCTCTGATGCAACAGTAACATGGCAGCCAAGCTCTACTCCAGAGACAGAAGCCCAGTGGCTGATCCTTCTGGTGTTTCTCAGTGAGCATACTGGGAATTGGTCAAGCTTTGGCCACTCTTGAGATTTCACATGCCAACCTTTTCTTTTTCCAAGCCGCTCCTCTATTCACCTCTTTCTACCTGAGGTCAAGCTGTCTGTTTTAATTCTCAGGAAGCTGCATACGGTTCACAGCATATCAGATCGTGTATTAGCTGAATTGACTCATCTTATCCACGAAGTCTGAAACATGTGGGCATTTAATTAAAGCCTTTGCCTGATGATTTCAGCAGAAGAAAATGGGGAGAATTCTGTGCCGTATTAACTTTGTATGAGCATCACAGTCTGGTTAGAAGAGGTCACAGACTAAACCAGTTCAAGTCTGCCACGTAGGAGGTGGTGAACAATCAAAGGCTCTCCAAAATGTGGAACCGAGTGCGAACCATGCAGCTGGTATTTCAGAAATCTCAGAAATCAAAGAAAGTGCCTTACTGTGTCTTCAATTTCTAAGTCACTGCCTCTTCAGAAATAGTTTTATAGCGAGAACCACTGCTTTTCTAAAAAATTTTGCTAAAAATATCTTATAAGACACTGTGAAGGGGAAGTAAACATATCCCCCTTTTTTAGAGATTAAAAAGCACATCAGTTCCGGTCGAACATGATCAAAATGAAATTTCCTTTGGTCCGTAATACTGCCCTCCTCCCGAGTGTTCCTCAGAAACTTCAGAAACAAGTTCTGAAGGCAGACTTTTCCTCTATTCCAGGGAAGAGGGAAATCTGGGGCCTCTTGACCTATAAAACTCAGTATTTTGGAACAATCCATAACTCTCCCAAGTCTGTGCCAGTCAAGTAAGAGTCTCTCTTCAGCAAACCACCAGCCAGCCAGAGCTGGACAGCAAGACTTTTACCCCTACAAGTTGACAAGGATGGGACCCAAATGCTCCTTGGAAAAAAAAAAAAAAAAATCTCGCCATCAGCTTGCGTTACAAACTGCTGGAAAAGACAGATGGAGGGGATGACAGGAAAAGCAATTACTTCTTCTGGGCTTCCTTTCTGTCTGGATTCTAAGGAGACGAACACAAAATTCCACCACAGATTGAAATGCTATCTAAACATTCTTGAAAATGTGGTCTTGCTCTCTGAAATACGACCTGCCCCTGCGGCAGCAACCTGTAACCTATTAATACGGGAAGGTGGGTAAGGCTGACATTCCCACCGGCTGTCCCATCTGGGGCCCGACTCTCCACTACTGGGGGTTTGTGACCACAGGTTCAAACACAAACAACTAAATAAAAGATACAGATAGAGCATGACCCAACAGAAAAATCCTGATGAATCATTCACATTATTTTCCCATTCTTGGAATTTGAAAAACCTGAGACTCCTGTAAAGTATTTTTTCCTGAGCCACTCTAAGAAGAGGCTGAATCACATGAAATAGTTGGGTTATTTCAAATGGTAGTCACTGGGGACTAGTCACACACAAATCAGGCTCTCAACAACTTTATGGGGACACACATTGATTAAAATGATGTTTTATGGTAAAGGGCTTTTGTTTCTTTGCAATAAATAGTCTCATAGAGACCAAATATTCAATACAGTTGAATAAAACGTTACTGGTCTGGACATGAAGTCTATGTGTTGAGAGAAATACAGAAATGAGAAGATTCGATTCTTGCCTCAAGGAACTTATAAACTAGTCAAGGAGACAAGAAGTGTTCACTAGTAAGTCAAAGGAGACCATGGAAGTCAAATGGAAAGTACAGGCACAGGTCTGGGAGTTCGTGGGCAGAAAGCATATACATCTAGCTGAGGGATATCAGGATGAATTTGCTCATCTGCAGAACGAGAAGTGTGGACCAAATGAGTTCCAAGTCCCTTCTAGGACTAAAATTCTGATTCCTTTTGTATGTTCAGGTGAGCTAAACGGAAAATTTCATGGAGGACATCATATTTGAGGGGGCCCTTAGGTAAGATTTTGAGATGAAGTTACTAGAAGAAGAAGAGGAGAGAAATAATTTCAGGCAGAAAGAGGTCCATGGGTTCAGAAAGCACAGAGTGTGCTTGTAGAGCACGGAGTCTTCTGTATGGATGGATCTCAGCAGGATGCAAAACTGGAAAGGCAGATTGAGGCCTTGAATGCCAAGCAAAGAAACTTGGATTAAATTTGATAAGACAGAGGCCACTGAGGTTTCTGAAGAGGTAGATGACAGGGCCAGATATACAGAAGGAAGGCTCAAGGGCGGAAGAAGGCTGAAGCATTTGCAGGCCACCTTGTTACTCTTTATTCCCTCCCAGCGCCCCATGTACGCAGGCCACACCTGTGAAGTGATGCTTCATGGGAGAAACCTAAATGACCAAAACAAAGCAATAAGGACTAAGAACCACGCAGGAACCAGGAAATCGGATCAGCTATAGGAAACTAATATGTCCATATAGAAATACTGATGATGTCAACAAGGAAGAAGGTAGATACTTACAAAGAGACCAATGGAAGATGATTATTAGGAGGAAAAGAAAGTCACAAAATGTAGGAGAAATAGAGGCAACGATAAAAATAAAAATGTAAAAGGAAAAGAAAGACTCTGGTCAGCTACTAGCGGAAGGAACACGAGTATGAATGATCAGCACATTTATTCGCAGATGACACCGCCCATCTCCCCCCCCCCGCCCCGCCCAATTTGGGTTGCATGATGTCTATCTGAAGAAATGAGCTGCACTGCAAGTCGAAGAGGACAAAAAAACAGAACTGGGGTTACTACAGAGGCACACAGCGACCTGACTGAGTCAATACTGAAGAGGGAAGAGCAGACACGGCATGAGAAGACTACAAAGGCGTGCTCAGCACCTTTATTATGACAGCAAGTTTTGAAATACGATGCCTAAACAGAACAGAATCCAAATAAAAAGGAAAATGGTTGATAGATAACATCTGGCCCCAGGTCATTAACGAAGCCCTCCACCCCATACACTCCCTTTCCCCCTTCATTCCCTTGCAACAGCCCTTCTTTTTTTTTTTTTTTTTTTTTAATATTTTACTTATTTATTTGACAGAGATCACAAGTAGGCAGAGAGGCAGGCAGAGAGAGAGGAGGAAGCAGACTCCCCGCAGAGCAGAGAGCCAGACTCGAGGCCCGATCCCAGGACCCTGGGATCATGACCTGAGCCAAAGGCAGAGGCTTTAACCCACTGAGCCACCCAGGCGCCCCCCTTGCAACAGCCCTTCTTAGCTAGATCCAAAAAGAACTATAAAACTTGGAAATGAATACATGTCTGACACAGAGGAGAAAGACAAGGCAACTCTGATTTTCACACGTGGGCTCGCACGGCCTTAGCCTGGCTGAGCTGTGCTACCACAGGCTCCTGCTTGCACAGGCAGTGAGAGCCCGCTGCTGGTCTGCGCAGTCTACCTCCGGGATTAGTGGGACAAGTCAGGCACATTTCCTGCTGCGTATGGACACATCCCTAAGAAATGCTCTCTACAAGCAGGCGGATCAACATTTTGGTTGCTTGGTGGCCGGGTCATGAAGAAATCAGAAGAGTATGATTAAATAAGTTACTTACTTGCCTGCCATCCTGCCCCACGTTTGTTTGACCTCTTACAACAGTTCGAATATTGTCATCCAGTCTCCTAGGAAAAAGTTAAAGGATAAGAATCATTAAAACAACCTCCCTTCTAAAGTGACCAAAAGATAAAAAGGTGACGGCATACCCACCCACTTCTGCTGGTTGTACCTCCTTGTCCAGAAAATCAGACAGGTTAGAATGAACTAACCCAAGACCAAGGCCTTAAACCCTAGCTAAGGCAGCAACAGTAATGTAAGAAGCCAAGTACAGCACAGACTGATAAGTAGTCCTTGTTTTTTTAAAAAAGCTATTCTTGCGGGATGCCTGGGTGGCTCAGTTGGTTGGACGACTGCCTTCAGCTCAGGTCACGATCTCGGAGTTCCAGGATCGAGTCCCGCATCGGACTCCCAGCTCCATGGGGAGTCTGCTTCTCCCTCTGACCTTCTCACTCATGCTCTCTCTCACTGTCTCTCTCTCAAATAAATAAAATAAATAAATAAATCTAAAAAAAAAAAAAAAAAAAAAAAAAGCTATTCTTGCTTAATATTCAGAGCTGTCCAAATGGGCCAGTGTAACGTTTAATATTTTTCAATAGCAAAAACCAGGAATGACAATGTTGCTGAAACTTAATGGGAACAAGTCAGAGAATCTGAAGTACCCTCCGCAAAACCCTCAGTTACTTCCTCAGGAGCCAGAGTGCTACATGAGATCCGTGATGCACCCTCTGGGCCCTAACTATGCAAGCTGTGTAGGATGTGGGTCTGTGACCTCTGCCTCTAATAGCGACCATTTAGTGGTCCCTCAATCAGAGAAATTTACAACAGTCAATTTCATTTATCATGTAAAGAATCTTTTAAAGGTATATTGGGAGAAAGCCGAAAATAACCAGTTTGCGGTGATTTTTGGATCATTAGGGAATTCCCATTTCTGTGCAAATCCCAGACATATTAGCAGTCTCTATCAGAATTGTTATAGCTGAAGTCCACCAAAACAATGAGAGATGCCCAACTAAACAATACATTCATGGCAAAGGTCTTCACTGAAAGACCCAAAGCTTGTAAGGAAAAAAGAAATCATCGCCTGGATTGAAAATGAAGGCTTCTCCTCATCAAAAACCAAACAAAACCAAACCAAACAACTACATTTGCCCTAATGACATTAACCATTATAGTATTAATTACAGTGAACAGACACTGAGCACCTGCCATATGTCAAAACTGGAAATCCAGATGTGGGCAAACCAGAACCAGGCTACTGGGGAGGAAAGACACTTGTTGTCTAACTCTGAGAAGCACATTTTAGATTAATCACAACATTTAATCTTGGGACACCACAAATACCAACCAGCAGATATGACCATCCCATTAGCTGGTATATGGCCACGGGATACATGTATATGCCCATCCTTGTATCTAAGCCTTGGGAGAACAAAAAAAGGTAAATCTGCTAAGGAAATAAAACCATTAAAACTACAACAGAGGGGCGCCTGGGTGGCTCAGTGGGTTAAAGCCTCTGCCTTCGGCTCAGGTCATGGTCTTAGGGTCCTGGGATCGAGCCCCGCATATGGGGCTCTCTGCTCAGCAGGGAGCCTGCTTCCTCCTCTCTCTCTGCCTGCTTCTCTGCCTACTTGTGATCTCTGTCTGAAAAATAAATAAATAAATAAATAAATAAATAAATAAATAAATAAAACTACAATAGAAATGCTTTTGCCCCCTTTTATGACCAACCATTTTGAATAGCCTATTAAAGTTTCCTTCCCTTTTTATAAATAACTGAACACTGGCCAAAGAATCAAATTCTTTGCCATGAGGTTCATATGGAAATCTAGATAAAAGAATTATTTTTTAAAAAATTGTCATAAATAGTGGCACCTGGGTGGCTCAGTGGGTTGAGCCTCTGCCTTTGGCTCAGGTCATGATCCCAGGGTCCTGGGATCGAGCCCCACATCGGGCTCTCTACTCAGCAGGGAGCCTGCTTCCCCCTCTCTCTCTGCCTGCCTCTGCCTACTTGTCACCTCTGTCTGTCAGATAAATAAATAAAATCTTTTAAAAAAAATTGTCATAAACAGCAAACTTGAGATTTCAGTTTTCTAACAGATAAGTGTGATCCAGAACATGATTAACTAAATTAACAGCATACTTTTCAGTAATTATTAATAATCATATGGGGTAACTTACCTTATTTTCAGTCTAATTTTGTTCACAACTTCATCTATGTTTGCCAGAGACTACAATAAAGAAGGAAAATGACAGCTATTATTTCACTTTCTAGATCCTTTTATATGGAAATGATAAGCTATCAAGGCTATTTATAACATCTCCAAAT
Organism: Enhydra lutris kenyoni; assembly: GCF_002288905.1. Lineage (NCBI taxonomy): Eukaryota > Metazoa > Chordata > Mammalia > Carnivora > Mustelidae > Enhydra > Enhydra lutris. Next base: position 2,502,249 of record NW_019154110.1, read on the forward strand.
ATTTAATCATAGTGTGATACAATTTTTTTTAAAAAGTAATGGGGGGGGTGCCTGGGTGGCTCAGTGGGTTAAAGCCTCTGCCTTCGGCTCAGGTCATGATCCCAGGGTCCTGGGATCAAGAGGCAGACAGAGAGAGGGGGAAGCAGGCTCCTCGCTGAGCACAGAGCCCGATGTGGGGCTCGATCCCAGGACCCTGAGATCATGACCCGAGCCAAAGGCAAAGGCTTAACCCTCTGAGCCACCCAGGTGCCCCCGACACTTGATTTTTTGACTCAGGTCATGATCTCAGTGAGATCTAGCCCCACCATGAGCTCTGCACTCAGGGCAGAGTCTGCTTAAGATTCATTCTCTCTCTCTCTCTCTCTCTCTCTCTCTCTCTCCCCTGCCATCTGCCACTCCCCCAGCTCTATAAATAAATAAATAAATAAAATCTTTAAAAAAAAAAGTATAGCAGTTGTTGGCAAGTATTGCAAATTCCAGCTTGGTATCTGTTTTTGTAAATACAGTTTTATTGAAATATAGTCATGTCCACTCATTTACCTATTATCCACAGCTGCCTTTGAGCTACAAATGTGAAGTTGGAATACCTGCAACAGAAACAGAATGACTGGGGCGCCTGGGTGGCTCAGTCGTTAAGCATCCGCCTTCAGCTCCAAATTGTACAACTCCACTTATACAGTTAAAAAATAAATGAGACTATTCTCTCATGTTAGAAGCCAGCAGGACAGTAGTTATCTCTGAAGAAGGTAGTTACTGTGATGAGTAAGAGGGGCCATCTAAAGACAAGGGCATCAGGGTGGCACAGTCAGTTAAGTGTCATAAGATCAAGCCCCAGGGTGGGTACCATGCTCAACAGGGAATCTCCTTGAGATTCTCCAAGATTCTCTCCCTCTGCCCCCCAACACTCTCTAAAGTAAATAAATCTTTTTAAAAAGAAGATGTTGTATTAATGTCTTCTTTCTTTTTATTTATTTGTTTCAGAGAAAGAGCATGACCGAGAAGGAAGAAGGGCAGAGGGAGAGAGGAAGCAGGCTCCCCGCTGAACATGGAGCCCAATGAGGGGCTGGATCTCCCAACCAGGAGATCATGACCTGAGCAGAAACTAAGAGGTGGATGCCTAACTGACGGAGGTACCCAGGTACCCCACCCCACCCCTTTTTTCTTTAAGATTTTATTTAATCTGAGAGAGAGAGAGAGAGAGAGAGCACACAAGCAAGAGAGTGAGAGGGCACAGGAGCAAGGGGTGGGGGAGAGGGAGAGGGAATCTCAAGCAGACTCCTGGCTGAGCACAGAGCCCCACGCAGGGCTCCATCCCAGGACCGTGAGATCATGACCTGAGCCAAAATTAAGAGTAGGGATGCTCAACTGACTGAGCCACCCAGGCACCCCTAATGTCTTATTTCTTGATCTGAATGGTAGTTACATGGTTGTAATCATTCTGTGAAAATTCATCAAATTATATATTTAAGATGTATGTATGCATCTATATTATACTGTATTTTGATGAATAAATCTATTTTTTCTGAGTTGTAGGTTCATCAGAAAAAAATGCCTTGAAAGATAAATATTAGTAGCTTTGTAATCTACATAGTAGCTGTAAAATATGAAATCAGTAGCAATAGCTGTATCTAAGAAAAGGATTTAATTTTTTTCTTCTTTTTGCCTATAAGAACTTACTAATTGCTCTACACTGGCTATCCACTGCTACTGTAATTATAATAAAGTTATTTCTATTTTAAAGACAATGACAATTAAAACAATGGGACTACTTCCAACCTTAGCCAGCAGAAAACGCGAGGAAATGGTGCCCCCTAGTGGAATACAGTACAATTATAGAGCACCATTTTAACTCAAGTCGTCAAAATATAATTTTAGAACTCCTTCCCTTTCCCCCAACAGATATTTTACCTGAAAAGGTATTGGGGGTAATGCAGGAATTGTGCTTATAAATTGCTACCAGCAACCTCTGGTGGCAGGAGGGGGCCAGGAGCCTGCCAAGAACTAGGTCACCACGTCTGAGATGTCAGACCAGGCCATTTACATCTTGTCTGTTCTGACAAAGGCAATGGTTTCAGAAATCTAGACTGAGGTGAAGATGAATCTCAGAAAAGAGAAGTTATTTTAACTGAGGTACCCCCTGTCAAGTCACTCTGAAACCAGCCTGGGTATAAGTCACCACCATGGTAAAAGGCGCTGAGTTTGTTGAAGGACCTAGATTTGGCCCAGCTCTGCCCCTACAAACCAGCACGATGTACAGAGGGCAAGCTGTTCAGCTTCTCTGAATTTATACTTCCTCACGTGTAAATTAGGCATAACAGTTCCTACCCTATCTCTGCTGGAACCCATTCCCTTAAAAACATTTTCTTGTTTTGGTATTTAAAAAGAACTATTTTAAAAATGTTAACATTTAGAAAATCTGGGTGAAAGGCAGCCATGAATTCATTGTACTATTCTTGTATATTTTCTGAGAATGGATAATTATACCAAAATTTTAAAACCGTAATCTAGGGGTGCCTGGGTGGTTTAGTCGGTTAAGCGTCTGCCTTTGGCTCAGGTCATGATCTTGGGGGTCCTGGGATCCAGATCCATGCCAAGCTCCTTGCTTAGTGGGAAGTCTGCTTCTCCCTCTCCCTCTGACCCTCTCCACCACTGGTATTCTCTCTCTCGCTCGCTCTCCCCCTCTGTTTCAAATAAATAAATAAAATATTTTTTAAAAATTGTAATGTAGGGGCACCTGGGTGGCTCAGTGGGTTAAAGCCTCTGCCTTCGGCTCAGGTCACGATCCCAGAATCCTGGGATCGAGTCCCGCATCGGGCTCTCTGCTCGGCAGGGAGCCTGCTTCCTTCCTCCTCTCTCTCTGCCCGCCTCTCTGCCTACTTGTGATCTCTGTCTGTCAAATAAATAAATAAAATTTTTTTTTTTTTAAATTGTAATGTATTTGAAATTGGTAAAACATGGACACGACCAAAATGCCAATAACAAGTGAAGAAATAGTGAAAATCAAGGCTTCCTCTTCCCCTGTCCTGCCTGTCTCCCCCAGTTCTGCAGAGAGGCAACGGCTCTGAAATGGTTTCTTTTGTACCTTCCCAGAAACAGTCTATGTATTTAAAACATATCCATAACTTACGTCCCCTGCTTTACGTAATGCACAGTGTCTTGCATCATACTTTTTTCACTTAACAATGTAAGTTGGAGGTCATTCCACAGCAGTAAATATCGCTTTGGGTGGTAGAGTAACCAATTCTTAATTAATACTCCTTAAACACGAAGGTCTTGCTTAAGCCATGACAGTTTTTCTAAGAAGAATAATTCAAAGTATTCAGATATTCAACTGCATTTAAGGGAGCAGGGAATGGCCTAAATGGCCATAGTAGAAAAGTCAAAATAAATCAGGCCACATTTACTCGAGGGACTTTTATATCATTACAGACACAGGGCAGGGAGGCTCTGAAACAAAGAATCCAGATCGGTGACCCTGGCTGCAGGTGATCTATCCCCTCTTTGAGAATCACCCTTCTAGTGTAGGTATAATGCAGTTGTACAGTTTTATTTTATCATTTAAAAATGTTTTAATTATTGAAAAGTATTCCCTGATTCCTTTTTTTTTTTTTTAAAGATTTTATTTATTTCACACAGAGAGTGAGCACAAGCAGGGGAAGCCGCAGGCAGAGGGAGAGGGAGAAGCAGGCTCCCCGCTGAACAGGAACCTGATGCGGGGCTCGGTCCCAGGACCCTGAGATCATGACCTGAGCCAAAGGCAGAGGCTTAACCAACTGAGCCAATCAGGCTCCCCTGGAAGTCTTTCTGAATCTAAAAGCAATTCTTGCTGATTACAGAAAATACAGAAACCCCTGCCCCTCCATTAGAAAATAATCACCATTAGCATCTTGGTATATTGCTTTCTACAGTTCCTTCTAAGCAAATATGTGGCTTAAAAACAAATTAAACTGGGATGATAAACAATTTGACATGTTATTGTTTTCACTTCACAACATAAACCTAGAGCATTTGGGGGGGGTCATTAAAAATTCTTTAGAAATAGATTCACATTGAAGAGGAAAATTACCCAGAGCAGGCCCAGGCCAGGAGGCCCCAGAAGATGGAAAGTTACTAACAATAAGCTAGAGATCACCGGAAGCCCTACTGGGAGCAAGAAATAACCAGTCGCTTCTGCTTCTATAAACAGGCTTCCTGCAACAGGCTCCCTGACTACTGTTCCCACTTAAAGCAGTCCCTACTCCCCCAGTTTAAACCCACCCACAAGCCGGCAGCTTTGGAACCTAACTGCCTTCAGTCCCCTATACAAGCCCTATAACCCCATGGCTGGGGGCCCAGACTTTCAAGCACGAGCTCATCTGTGTCCGCCGGCCTAAAATAAATCCAAGTTCTCCTACTTCTCCAAAAGTCACTTGGTCTCTCACAGGTCTGATTATTTTTCTGCAACAACATGACTCTTCTTTCAAAGTTTTGGTTATATTAGTTTTATATTCATTTTTAATAGATTTTATCTAGATTCCCCTAATCAAACCTCTAATGAAAACATGACAAAAGATTATTTTTAGTTTTTCAGTTTTCTTCTAGGACACTAGAAGAGAAGAGTCTTCCAGATTATTGCTACCAAACCTGGCTACTCTTCAGAACCACCCAGAGAGCCCTGATAAAGAGAGAAAATGGAGTTCCTCCCACTTGGACCTAGGGAGTTAGAAACATCCAGGGATCTCTTTGCCTCCCCTAACATACCTCCAGGCAACCACAGACTTCCAAGTTACTGCTGTTCAAAAGAACCCACACACATATCCTCCTCCTCCTTAGGTGACACTAAATTTATTCCTGATATACTGACATCTACTTTAAATATGCTAAACTTATGATTCAGAAGAATTTACTGCAGGTCCCTGACTTGGGTGGCTTTTGCCCAAGATCTAGCAAGAGATTTCTAGAATTTCTAACAAGAATTTCTAGAAAGAAATTCTAAATCATGCCACTATTTTCTGCTACCTTTCCATTAAGGTCCATGGGACTCTGGGTTGGAGAATATATTGCTAAATGAAAATCTGGGATTGGGGAAATAAAGGTAACCTTGTGTCATAAATTTTCTTAGTTTGCTATAAGAAACTCCCCTACAGGGTGCCTGGGTGGCTCATTGGGTTAAGCGGTTAAGCATCTGCCTTCAGCTAAGGTCCTGATTGGGATTAGTCCTGTCCCACATGGACTCCTTGCTCGGCAGGAAGCCTGCTTCTCCCTCTCCCTCTGTCACTCCCCGGCTTGTGCTCACTCGTGCTCTGTCAAATAAATAAATAAAATCTTTTAAAAAAAGAAAAAAAAACTTCGCTACACATTATCATGTATGAGGAGGCATAATCAGACAAGACATATAACTGCATCTGTGTTCTCATAAACGTCCAGAGCTACCTTCAGTAATATATAAAAACATAGCAGAAAAAAGTAAGAACCTGGCGGTTTCCTGTACAATTTGCAAATCTAACAGTTATTTTGGCTTTGATGAGTCAGCCTTCTTGACAGGGTGGGGCAGATGACATTTTCACAGCTAAAACTGCTGTCTTTATACCAGTTGTTCCCAAATTTCTATCTCCAGCTAATTCCTAGAATTCCTTTCACAGAAAACAATGAGCTCTAAAGGCTATCCGTGAAATCTCAAAAAGACAATCACAGAGAATCATACCATTTCTCCAACTTCATTTTGAAAAATTAACATGTCCGTTAGAAAAAGTTTGGGAAGGATATACGCCAAAATATTAACAATTATGGGGATTATGAGCTCCAGACGCAGATACTCCAAGTACATATTTCCACCTGAATGGCCCCAAAATGCTCAAAACTTAGCTCACTCTTATAGCCTACTCCTACCCTATTTACCACTGAAGCCTACTTTTCCTCCTTAGGCCCAATTTTAGGTAAAGGTGTCAACATCTACCCAGTCTGCAGGCTGGAAATCAAAGCTCAAAATCCTTCATTTGGTGCATAACGTGCAGCTGAAATACCATTTCTTCTGTGAAGTCTTTCTGGATCCCTCAGACTTAGTAAGTGCGTGCTCTGTTTTCACAGCACACTACATGCTTCTTTCATAGCAACGCTACCACATTTAAGCTGAGCATTCTTTCTCCCTTTGGTCTTCCTGGTTCTCATCCCAAAACAAGCATGTTGGGGGTACCTGGGTGGCTCAATCGTTAAGTGTCTGCCTTCAGCTCGGGTCATGACCCCGGGGTCCTGGGATCAAATCCCGAATTGGGCTCCCTGCTCAGCGGGGCGTCTGCTTCTCCCTCTACCCTTCCCTCTGCTCGTGATCTCTCTTTCTCTCTCTCTCAAAGAAATAAATAAAACCTAAAAAAAAAAAAAACCCAAAACAAAAAAACCAAGCATGTTAACAAGGCGGTGAATACATCACTATTAAATGTTTAGAATGGTGTCTGGTACGCTCGATAAATGTTAATTATTATTATAGTGGTCGCAGAACTTAGGACTCTTCTGAGAGCAAGCAACAAGTAATAATAGCTATACAAACAAGTCATTGCAGAGTCATAATAACTTACTGTTAATCTGCCAATGGTGTAACTAGTACCCATCAAGGTAGACTGGAAGCCCTATGTTGGTAGGACCACATCTATCCTGTTCACCCTCCAGCCCCCAATTTCCTAGAGAGTGAGACAGAAGAGGTGTTTTTTGATTTGAGGAAATTTTAGGTTCTAAGTCCTTTCAACCACCAAACTCTGACTTTTGACTCCCAAACAGCTTTCCAGTCTTGCTCTCTCCATCCCCGTGTTCACTCAGATTCTCCTGGTCCCTCTTAAGTGATCCATCACAGCAGTCTGCTAACTGGTCTCCCTGCCTTCCAGGTCTGCCTTCCCACAGTTCATCCTCCCCACTGTGGCCAGGTGGGATTTTGAAAATGTGACTCTGATCCAGTAATGACCCCGATGAGAGTCCCTGAATGAACACCCCTGCCTAGTCACAGTCTCTGGTGCAGGGTGTGCACATCCCCAAGGGGTTTGCAATAATGCTTATTAGAGTGTGAAGAGAAAAACATTAAAACCTCTGTTTTTATTATTTATATGACAAACACTACTAAAACCTCATTTATTTAAGACTGGTACTAGGATATGTGCATAAGATTTCGAGGGTATACAAGCTTAAAATTTAGTCCATTGAAAATTAGTTGTGTGGAATGAATTCTACCATGAGGCGTGTGGTATCCAAAAGACTGCAGAGTCTGCAAGGCCAGAGAACAAAGTCCCTTCAGGTCCCTGGCTCTGCCAACCCCTTTAGCCCCCCTTTAGGAGGCCATGCTCCCTGTGCATGCTCTGTGTTTCTCATCTCTGAGTCTGCCCTGTGCTTAGAAGGACCTTCTTTCCCTGTCATCCTGGAAGATTTGCCTGGTGGTTTACTCTGCCTCGATGTGTTCTGCCAGACTGCCACAAACCTGGCCACTTTATAAGTATCAAGTGTCAGTTTATAGGTTAAGTACCTCACAGAGACCTTCCCCGACCACCCATCTCAAGGAGCCCCTCCCCAGACGGTCATGTTCTATCACTGCGCCTGCTTTTATCACAGCATCAACGATGGTTTTCTTATATATGTTATTTGTTGATCTGTTTATTTTTTTCCTTACACTACACTCCATGAGACCAGAAACTTGCCTATCACATTTACCATTTCTCCCCAGTTTCTAAACAGCGCCTGGCGCTTAGTAGACACTTAAAAAATGTCTCTTAAGTGAAAGAATGACTCCTTTAAGATTTGGTGGAAGGGCTCCCTCCTCTCTGAGGTTTTGATCTTCTGAAGAACTGTTTCCCTGTTCCTCACTAAACCATTGCATAACTCTCCTCCAGTATTCACCAATGTCTCCCCCGAACCTTGATCACGTACACTTCAAGGGAGCATGGATTAGGCGTCATTCATTTTTGTGTCCCCAGCACCTAGCACAAGTTGACCAATAGTACCTGACAAGTGCCCATTGAACCACCAAACATTTGCTGAATTCATAAATGAAAAACCAAGAACTCTAGCTGGTCTCCCAACTCTACTTTTTTTTTTTTTTAAAAGCAGGCTCCACAAGCCCAAAGTGGGGCTTGAACTCAGGACCCTATGATCAGGGACACCTGGGTAGCTTAGTCGGTTAAGTGGCTGCCTTAGGCTCAGCCATGATGCCAGGGTTCTGGGATCCAGTCCCTCATGGGGCTCTTTGCTCAGCGGGGAGCCTGCTTCTCTCTCTGCCTCTGCCTGCCACTCTGCTTGTGCTCTCTGACAAATAAATAAATAAAATTTAAAAAAAAAAAAAAAAAAGGACCCTAAGATCAACAGTTGGAGGCTTAACCAACTGAGCTCCCGAGGTGCCCCCCAACTTTGCTGTTTCTAATTCTGATCTACTTCTCACCAACATACCCATAAACCAATTTTGTAAGAAAAACCCATCTGGCAAGTCATAGGCAAGTCACCCAACACAACAAAGTAAAAAGTAAAGTCTGAAAATTTACATCTCGGAATAGGAGTGAAAGTAGCATTATAACTCCTGGGTTATCCTGCCCTCTTCATCCCACTCTTCCCCATTAGTTTCAAAAAAATCCTTTCTACTTCCCGGTATACTATGAATGTGGGGGGCTTACAAGCTAAAGGTATAATTTCTAATAATATGCTCATAAGACAAAGAATTCCACTCTCACACAACAGTATTTTGTATTAAGATACCTCCCACCCTCAGTCCGTTACAGTGGGGTTTGATCTGAATTCACCTCTCACTTGTTGATCAAGTCTCCTTAGATTATGTAGTGTAACACACCAGTCATAGCACTAACGATGAGACAGAAACCACTGGCATGAAGGAAACTCTACACTTACTTGTTCTGTTGGGAACAGGGTATTGATATACTCCACGGCATTGAAATCTGCTCGATCTAGAGGATCCTGGCTTGGAAATACCTACAAAAAGACAGGGGATTTAAAATAACTGTCCTTTTTCTGTCTTGTTTCATGTGTTACTTCTTTCCTTCCTACTAGATGGTAAATTCTTTGAAGGCAAAAAAAAAAAAAAAAAACAAAAAAACAAAAAACCAACAACAACAACAAAAATATCTTTTTTCATCTTATAAGGCCTAACGCACAACAATTGCTCAGTAAAATTATCTGTTAAAGTAAATCTTCAATTTTCACCAACATCTGTAATTTTAACATCTTGGTGCCACTAACAGAATGTGGGACTATGGCAAGTTCCACAGATATCAACAAAATCCCATGGACAAGGAAAAATAAATGGGCATTGTCCACTATCAGATTAAATCAGCTGATGACATGGTTGTACTAAGGAAGCCTTGAGAAAAGACTTACGCACTATGTCTCTGGGAAGGCTCAGCATTAGAATTCCCTATGAATCAAAGCAATTTTTAGGGTCACACAGGGTCAGGAAAATGGAGCTTGCCTTTGGGAACTGTCCATCCCTTTAACAGAAGAAAGAATACTGCCTTCTGAAAAATAATTCCCTTCAAAAGCTACAACTTGAAGAACATACAACAAACAGTTGAGGGGCGCCTGGGTGACTCAGTTGGGTAAGCGCCTGCCTTTGGCTCAGGTCATGATCCCAGCGTCCTGGGATGGAGCCCTGCATCTCCCTCTGCCTGCTGCTCCCCCTCCTTGCGCTCTCTCTCTCTCTCTCTCTGACAAATAAATAAATAAAAATCTTAAAAAAAAAAAAAAAGAAAGAAAGAAAGCAGCCGTGTGAGCGCCTGAATACCAAATTTCACCAGTTCAAGATACTCATTCTGAAAACCAATTCTTTTCTGATGTCTCTTATTAGATAAACTTATGCCAGAATTCAGTCTTATTAAGAAAGAGCAGAAATGTGCTCTTCTAAAATTCTTGCCAAACGGTAACTGACTGAATTGTTTGTTTCTTCTACTAGAACCCACTAGATCCAAAGAGAAAATGAAATGCATGTATTTTTCTGTCCAGTGGAGGTGGGTGGGGAGCTGTGGCTTGAACAACTAAACCTTTGCCCAGAGGTCCGGCATCCTCAGGATGTGCCAAATGTGCTTTGTATGGCTAATCCAACCACTGCTAGAAAAACACATATCCAAAAATCTATAAATGGCACAATACAAATAAATTAGTACAGTGACAGACCTAGAGTAAGTGTTAATGCTCAATAAATATTAGCTATTAGTAATGATAATAGCAATGCTGTACTTCAGAAAACTTCCCAGTGGTCCCTAAATGTGGCATAAACTTCCTTTACTTAAATCTTATCCCCTACACCACTACCTCTAAAGGAAATCCTCTCCCTTTAATCAGGAGCAAAACTCTGCACAAGGGTCTAAATGACTATCTCTAATATCCTTACTCTTAAAGACTCAATAAACTTGAAAAGAGAATTTAATCAACCAAAAAGTCCTTGAAGGGAAGAAGGCCTCCGGGCAATATCCTTCAATCCAATCCAAATTAATCAACAGCAGGAATTCTCAACCATTTAAGTACAGTAAAGGGGTCCTTTTCCAACTGTGTCCCCTCTACTCAGTGATCCGCTTCAGGTATTAAAGTTGCTCCTCGGGGCGCCTGGGTGGCTCAGTGGGTAGCCGCTGCCTTCGGCTCAGGTCATGATCTCAGAGTCCTGGGATCGAGCCCCGCATCGGGCTCTCTGCTCGGCAGGGAGCCTGCTTCCTCCTCTCTCTCTGCCTGCCTCTCTCCCTACTTGTGATCTCTCTGTCAAATAAATAAATAAAATCTTTAAAAAAAAAAAAAAGTTGCTCCTCCCCTCAATTGCGAGTCCCTCACAAAAGGTTAGACTGAGACTCGGGAGCAGCGGCACACCAGCCTGGTAAATAACCCCCCCAAATCTGAGGTTGGTGTCTGTGAGCTCCTTTTTTCCAGGTTCATGCTTTCAAGGGTCACGGTTTCTCTGCTCAAACAAACGAGGGCGCCTTACCCTCCAAAGACAATCAAGGCCTACAAAGGGCTCTCTCCCTCCCTTCGATTCAGAAACCCCTTCCCACCACCATTTTCCCCAAACCTTTCCCTTCCCTTCATCGCCTAGCTCCCACTTCTCCGTCCCAAGACCGCTTCCTCCACGTCCCACCCCGGGTCCCACCCCCAGACTTCCCGGTCCTCGACTCTCCTCCGCTCAGGGGGCGGAACGCTCACCTGCTCGATGGCGAGCTGCACGTCAGGCGTGAGCTGCAGCACGGCTTCCAGCTCCTCCACGAACTCCAGCTCCTCCTCCTCCATAATCCCGCTGTCCAGCTCTCTCCTGACGCCCACCTCAACCCGGAGTCGCTCCTCCAGCCGTCACCCAAGCCCCAGAACCACAGCCCTCTCCTTGCAGCGTTCAGGAAAACCTCCTGTCAGCCAGCCGGGCACTTCCGGAAAGCCGGGCACTTCCGTAAAGCCGGGCACTTCCGGGATCCGGGGCACTGTGGGATAGCGGAGGACTGACCTCTGGTCGCCCGGAGGAGGCATTCCCCTCACGTTCCGAGAGTTTCCAGGGGCAGCCTTGTGGTCCGGCGGTCCCTGCCTGCCTTCAGCTCTCCTTAACATGATGGGGTCCCGCTTCACCTCGCCGAGGGCGCGCCCCCCACTGAAGGCCCCGGTGTTGAGGAGGGCCTGGCTGCCCTGGCAGGACCCCCCAGTGAGGGTAAGCCCCAACAGCGTCGCGACCTACCGATAGCAACCCTCACAGGCCGCGAAGCCGGCGATCCTACAGCTCCCAGGGCCCTCTTGATCAGTGGCAGTAGGTGTCCCCCTGCCACCGGGGGGAGAAATGACCCAGCTGGTAAGTGGCGATGTTGCCAAGGACAGTTTTCGGAGGGATAGCGTCCACTTGACAGTTAAGTTCTCCATGTGCCAAGACTCTAGTCAGGGTTTTCTGGGGGTGTCTGCAGCTTCTCCATGGGGGGCGAGGGGGTATGGTGGGCGTGAAGAGCTAGATTAGACAGTGCTCCGCCGCGGGGGAAATGTTTACTTTCTGAGACTCAGTATCTAGAGCCTAAGTCCCATTCCAAGACTGATAAGCTGTGGGTTCATGAGCAGATCACTTCGGCTGCCCTGCTTACCCCTCAAAGATAAAAAGCACTATGCAAATTTAAGCTAGTAATACAGGTAATATTAGGGTATCTAGCTCTTGTGCACCTCAAAGGAAGGAGAGGCCAGATCACCCTGTGGAACCACTTTTCCTCCAGACACTTAAAACAATGAGGCGATGGCAGCCAAGGAAGAGTTGTTTTACCAGTTAAACATTGTGAAATTGCAAAATGGAAGAGTCCCTGGCCCCACTCAGCGTTTCTTTTTTTAGTTTTATCGAAGTCGTTTGTAGTAAAAACATGAAAGCGATTTCTAACCATAAGGGGAGGCTTAAAAATGTAACTGGGCTGTACAATAGAATAAATAGTTTTGACTCGTGAAATCATGGTTTTGAAAGTTACTTACAGGGAAAAATGTGCTTAATATATGCCAAAAAGTAAAATGTACATTTGAGGGGCCCCTGGGTGGCTCAGTGCGTTAAGCCTCTGCGTTCTGCTCAGGGCATGGTCTCAGGGTCCTGGGATCAAGCCCCACATCAGGCTCCCTGCTCAGCGGGGAGCCTGTTCCCCACTCTCTCTCTGCCTGCCTCTCTGCCTACTTGCGATCTCTCTCTCTCTCTCTCTGTCAAATAAAATCTTTTAAAAAAAATGTACATTTGAGAAAGCAAAAATGTACAGTGTGGTCCCAGTTCATGTGTAGTTTGCACGTATAAAAATGATAACAAAGAAATAGTACTGTTCTGTGGGTGATGGCATGTACACTCTTTGTACATTTTCCCAAAATGTCTACAAATAAACTGTCATACTTCTTTAACACTTTTTTGAAAAGGAAAATGTAATTTTATCCACCTGTTTTGGGTCTGTATCTTTTATATGAGGGCATAATTTACATATAGTAAAATTCACCTTGGGTTTATAATGCCAGGAGTTTTGATAAGTGCATCTAGACATGTCACTACCATCCCAGTCAAGTCCTAGGACAGTTCTGTCATTCCTCCAAATTCCCTCATGCTCCACCCCATTGCCTGGCAACCACAGACCTGATTTCTGTCCCAACAGTTTGGCTTTTCTAGAATGTCATATAAATGGAATCATATAACATGTGGCCTTTTGAGTCTGGCTTCTTTCACCTAGCATGAAGCTGTTACGTGTCATCCATTTTGTGCATCTATCAGTAGTTCATTCCTTCTTGCTGGGTGGTATTCTGTGTAGCTATACCACGATTTATTTATCCATTCCTTGTTTGAAGGACATTTGGGTTGTTTCCAGTTTTTGGCAATGATGAATAAAGCTGAATAAACATTCGTGCGCAGGTTTTGTATCAACCAAAGTTTCCATTTTATTTGGGTAAATACCTAGAAGTGGAATTGCTGGATTGTATGGAAAATCTGTGTTAAACTCTGTAAGAAACTGGTAAACTCTTTTTCCGAAGTGGCTGTGTCATTTTTGCATTCCTACCAGTGCTGTATGAGAGTTCTGGTTGCTCACAGAGTTTGTTTGTTTGTTTGTTTTAAATTTTTTAAAATTTATTTATTTGACGGGGGGTGGGGGACAGGCAGAGGGAGAGGGAGAAATAGGCTTCTTGCTGAGCAGGGAGCCTGACGTGGGGCTTGATCCCAGCATCCTGGGATCATGACCTGAGCTGAAGGCAGATGCTTAGGCAGACACTTAATTACTGAGCCACTCAGGCGCCCTGCTCATAGAGCTTATTTTTAACAATGAAAATAAGTAACATTTCCTAGCCCCTACTATAATGTCAGGCACCATGCTAGGCAGTCATTGTCTCTTAATCCACATGGCAATCCTGAGGTTAGAAATTAGTATCATTGACCCATTTAGCAGATGAGAAAATGGAGATGTAATCACAATAAAAAACTTGCCTAAGCATTTCCTTGGGAATCTACAAGAACCTCCCCTTTCCTCTCCCCCATAAGACCATTTAAGTGTGTGTTAAGCAACTACACAATACTGTATAAAATGTTTGGCCAAACAAACAAAACAAAAAAACCTTGTCTAAAGTCCTGTAGCTAACTCATCCAAACATTCATTTACTCATTCAGTAAACTCACTAAATGTATTGAATGAGTGAACGAATGTTCCTACTGTTCCTGCTGGTGATAGGCACTAGGCTAGGTGCTGGGAATTTAGCAATCATCAAAGTAAACCCAGTGCCTGCCTCCACAGGGCTATTTCCATGTCTGAAAAGGTATTCATACAAGTAAACATAACTGTGATAGGTCTAATGGAAGACAAGACATATATCAAAAGACTATTTTGATAGAGTGTCTGGATTGGATTTGGGGGTCAGAAAAGCTTCTCTGAGGAACTAATTTTTAAGCTGAAGCAAAGGGTGGAGGATGGGAAGAATTGGAGGTGACAGATGAAAGGAATGGTACATGCGAAAGCCTTTAGGTTGGAAGAAATTGGCTGCAGCGGGGGAGACTTTGAAAGCTAAGGGGAGAATGGTACAAGAAGAGGCTAGAGAAATATCTGGTGCCAGATGACCGAGGCTCCTGAAGGTCATGTTGAGGAAACCTTTGAAGGATTGTAAGCAGAGAAGTGATCTGATCAAGTTTAGCATGCCTGCCATCAGCCTTAGTCCTTTCATTTTTGTTTTCTTTGCTTCTGAGCAGCGTGCATTATTGTAGCCAGTCAAGAAACGAGGATGGACCATCTCCAGTCCATATTCGTGCTGTCCCAATTTCCACTGATAGTCCCTTTATGCATCCATTGTCAACTCTCAATTACACTCCCCCTGCCTTCCTACTCCAAAGCTCCCAACTCAGTGATTTCCTTTCTCCGTCTCTGCAGATATTAGTAGTGAACATAAGCTTGAGTTTAGGAGAGTTGCACATTAAAAATAAAAAGGGTAAGAAGATAAAAGAACAGAAATATAGGTGGACACTAGGTTTTCAAAAAAAGCATTAATAGGGCACCTGGGTGGCTCCATCGGTTAAGCGTTGACACTTCATTTCAGCTGGGATCATGGTATCAGGGTTATGGGAGCAAGCCCTGATCTGGGTTCTGTGCTAGGCACGGAGTCTGCTTAGGATTCTCCTTCTCCCTCTGCCCCTCCCCCTTCCAAAAAAAAGGGAGGTTTTTTTTTTTTTTTTAGATTTTATTTATTTATTTGACAGACAGAGATCACAAGTAGGCAGAGAGGCAGGCAGAGAGAGACCAGGGGAAGCAGACTCCCTGCTGAGCAGAGAGCCTGGTGCTGCAGGGTTCAGTCCCAGGACCCTGGGATCATGACCTGAGCTGAAGGCAGAGCCTTTAACCCACTGAGCCACCCAGGCGCCCCAAAAAGGGGGGTATTAAGTAATAGGCTAGGGGTGCCTGAGCGGCTTAGTGGGTTAAGCCTCTGCCTTCGGCTCAGGTCATGATCTCAGGGTCCTGGGACTGAGCCCTGCAGCACCAGGCTCTCTGCTCAGCAGGGAGCCTGTTCCCCGCGCCCCCCACCCCGCCCCGCCACCTGCCTGCCTACTTATGATCTCTCTTTCTGTCAAATAAATAAATAAATAATCTTAAAAAAAAAAAAGATACGTAATAGGCTAGACTTATTTATGATAAGCAGAAGAGGGAAGTGGAAGAAGTCAGGAAAGACAGCTTATAAGGTCTTAAGATAAAATATGGACATTTACATATAGGAGAAGTTTGGATATGAGAAAAAAAGAGCTTGTGATATTGTCACAAAGGAGCTCAGTTTAAAAAAAATTTTTTTGCCCCTGTGGGATGGGGTATAGCTGGTAACGGAAAACACATTTTCTCACTTGAAATTTTACTTATACATAAATTTAGTCTCTAATACTTAAAACACATTCACATACCTCAGAGATCCTATCTTATTTTTTTTAAAGATTTTATTTATTTATTTGTCAGAGAGAGAGAGGGAGAGAGAGCGAGCACAGGCAGACAGAATGGCAGGCAGAGGCAGAGGGAGAAGCAGGTTCCCTGACGAGCAAGGAGCCCGATGTGGGACTCGATCCCAGGACGCTGGGATCATGACCTGAGCCGAAGGCAGCTGCTCAACCAACTGAGCCACCCAGGCGTCCCGGGATCCTATCTTTTAATGGGCAATGGAAAAAGGTTGGATTGGCAAAGGAGGATAGGCCATAGGGAGTTTGCGGTATGCATGTCTGAGGACAGCATCAAAATAAAATGGAAAAAAGCAACCACCACCACCACCAGTAATCCGCAAAAGAATTCTTATAACATTTCTCATTTTGCCAAAAAACAAAACAAACAAACAAACAAAAACTAAGTCTATAGATGAAAGTATTAAGTAGTTTTAAAATAGCCTTTGTTAATGAAACCCAGTGAGGTCTCTAAATTTCATGTGCCTGTCAATTTAGCATTTCTTTCTGACTCAGTTAAAAGGTGTCCCCAGGGGTGCCTGGGTGGCTCAGTGGGTTAAGCCGCTGCCTTCGGCTCGGGTCATGATCTCAGGGTCCTGGGATCGAGCCCCGCATCGGGCTCTCTGCTCTCTCGGGGAGCCTGCTTCCTCCTCTCTCTCTGCCTGCCTCTCTGCCTGCTTGTGATCTCTCTGTCAAATAAATAAATAAAATCTTTAAAAAAAAAAAAAAAAAGGAGTCCCCAATACCCTGTTGTATTTGCAACTGGTTTCACTGTTTTCAAAGTAGCTGTACTACATTAAGCGGACATCATGCAGAGTATGTTATTTTGTAAGACAAGACAGTATCATTCTTCATTTAAGCTTCTCTTCCATAATGACCTTCACTCTCCATAATAACCTTCCCCTCCATAATGAACTTCCCCTGAACACCTGAGTTTTTGTGAAATTTCTTGCCAAAACCCACCCCCCCCAAAAAAAAAACAAAAAACCGGCAACATGTCTGAATTATCTGATCCTTACCTACTAAGCCAGTAGTATAGGCCCTTGCCAACGTTGTCTTAACCAAAAATACTCCCCACAAATTTCCAAAATGCCCCCTAGGACTCCTCAAACCCCATCACACACAGATCCTATTATCACTATGGGTGGCAAAGTTCCCACATCAACTTGTAATGGGGGAATGTAGTTTGATTTCTGCAAGAAATCTTATTCGAAAAATGTTTTCTTGGCTTTCCACGGCTTTTCATGAAAATATAGTCTTTTGCTGACTAAGCCTCAGTTTTTTGAATATCCAGAACACCACCGTTCATTCTTTTTTTTTTTTTTTTTTAAAGATTTTATTTATTTATTTGTCAGAGAGAGAGAGAGAGAGCAAGCACAGGAAGACAGAATGGCAGGCAGAGGCAGAGGAAGAAGCAGGCTCCCTGATGAGCAAGGAGCCCGACGTGGGACTCAATCCCAGGACGCTGGGATCATGACCTGAGCCGAAGGCAGCTGCTTAACCAACTGAGCCACCCAGGCGTCCCTCACCGTTCATTCTTGATTGAAATTCAGGTGTTCTGCTTGTTCCCATAGGCTGGATACCCGGTTTTGTTTTGATTGGTACTCTGGTTCTCTGTGCATGCCCATTCTTGCTAAGCAGATCATAATCTCCAGCTAGCTTCAGCAGCTCCCCTGTTCCCACGATCATAGCTCAGGCATTCAGTCATGCATACACGCTAGCTCCCAGATGTTTTTAGAACCCTTCCACGCTGGCTACATCGGGTTCACATTCAGTAATTCCCTCACCTACTCAACAAGGTGATAATTATAGAGGCCAGAATGACAAACCCTTTTGTGTAAGTCTTAAACTTTACAACAAAAGTAACATTAGTTTTGTAAAATTGACATTAACTAGTACAATCATTATAATGTAGCTACCATTGATTCATTGTATCTAACTCCCTTGAGTGTCCAGTATCTTTTAATCTTTCTTGAGTCTGGATCCCTTGGAGGACATGAAGAACTCTGTGTAGATCCTTACCCCCAGAAAAATATACATTTGCACATTTTGCATGCAACTTTAAGGGAAGAGGGATCCCACTGAATATTTCTTAAAGTTAAAAAAAATTTTAATGTCTTTTTTAAATCCATGCCTCCTCCTGCTGAACATAAAAATCTTGTGAACAACCCTCCCACACATAATATTCTCCAGTTTAACAATCACTGATAACACGGTTGATATCCCTTCTCCACCAGCCAAGAACATTTTACCTGGCTATGTTTTAGGTTTACATTGGAAAAGCAGTTAAAAGTTTTATTTCCTTTTTTTTTTTTTTAAGATTTTATTTATTTATTTGACAGAGAGAGAGAGACAAGCGAGAGAGGGAACATAAGCAGGGGGAGTGGGAGAGGGAAAAGCAGACTTCCAACCAAGCAGGGAGCCTGATGCAGGACTCAATCCCAAGACCCTGGGATCATGACCGAAGGCCATTGCTTAACTAACTGAGCCACCCAGGCATCCCACATATTTATACTTCTACCAGTATTGAGAAAAGTGCCTGTATCCTTGTGTCTTTATGTACACTGGATATTATCAGTTTTTTAAATATTTACTTATAAAGCTTTTATTGGCCTTTTTGTATTCTGTTTATTCCCAGTTTATATTATTTGAATAATTCCGTTGGGTCATTTGTGTTTCTTCTTGACTTGTAGGATTTCTTTGTCTATTCTGGATATTAACCCTGACTTTGCTACATACTACAAATATTTTTTCTAAACTATTACTTGTCTTTAACTTGTAACTAGTGCCCTTTGATGTACAATTTTGTTTTTAGCATACACAAATCTGTCCTTTTCTATATGACATCTGGGTTTCATGCCTTGTTTGGGAAGGCTTTCTCTAGCCTGTGAATTCTAAAAATAAAAATATTTTTCTTTTTTTTAATATATTTTTTTAAATTTTATTTATTTATTTGAGAGAGAGAGAGAGAGAGAGAGAGAGAGAGCGCACACGCACATGAGAGGGGGGAAAGTCAGAGAGAGAAGCAGACTCTCTGCGGAAGCCTGAAGTGGTACTCGATCCTGGTACTTCGGTATCATGACCCGAGCCAAAGGCAGTCACTTAACCAGCTGAACCACGCACGTGCCCAAAAATATTTTTTAAACTCTCCTTCTGATACATCTATAATGTTGCTTTTTATGTTAAATCTTTTATATATTGGAATTTATGTTTGTGTTTAGTGTGTGGCATTGTATTAGTTTTCTGGGACTGCCATAACAAATTACCAAAGGATGAGTGCCTTTTGACAACAGAAATTAATTTTCTCAGTTCTGGAGGCTAGAAAAGTCTGAAATCAAGGTGTTGCTAGGATTGATTCCTTGGGGGGGGGTGCTCTGAGAGAGAAACTGTCCTTGAGAGAGATGCCAGTCCTTGGCATCCCTTGGCTCATAGATTCGTCATTCCAATCTCTTACTCCATCTTCACGTCATCTTCTTTTCTGTGTCTGTGTCCTTTTCTGTTTCTTATAAAGATACTCTCATGAATTTAGGGCCTACCCTAGTCCAATCTAGTCTCAGCTCAATCCTTACCATAATTAAATCTGCAAAGACCCCCATTTCCAAATAAGGTCACAAGGTTCTGGGAGGACAGCATTTCTGCAGGGACAGTACTCAACTAATTTTATTTTTTCCTAAGGAAGGCTAATGGTTTCTGTGGTGTTCTTAGTCCTTCCTTTCTTCACAAGTATGATGTGTTTGCCACATATTAAAGTTGGTGGGTCTGGTTCAGGACTCTTTTTTATGCCATTGATTTGTTTCTTCTACACTATTTTAATTATGATAATTTGAGGGTGTTTTGATATATTGTAAATTCCTCCCTTCCCCCCAGTGTTCCTTATTCAAATATTTCTTGGCCATTCTTGCACATTTCCTCTAATTCCTGTGAGCTTTAGGAAGAGCTTTCTGAGTCTATGAAAACCGTGTTAGGAATTCCATTGGAATTGTATTGAATTTAATGATCAATTTGAGGAAAATTGACATGTTTATGGTATTGAATATTCCCTTTAGGACCATGCTCTCCATTTGTTTAGGCTTTTATAGCTTTCAGTAAAGGTTTGTAGCCTTCTCCGTTTGGGTCTTGCATATTTCTTATTAGGCCTAAAACTAACCGATTTTTTTTTTTTTTAATTTTTAAATTTTTATTTTTTTTTAAATTTTT
>NW_019154110.1:2522419-2576774 GCF_002288905.1 Enhydra lutris kenyoni
ACCAACTGAGCCACCCAGGCGTCCCTATTTTTTTTTTTTTAATTTTTTAAAGATTTTATTTATTTGAGAGACAGAGATCACAAGTAGGCAGAGAGGCAGGCAGAGAGAGGAGGAAGCAGGCCCCCCGCTGAGCAGAGAGCCCGATGCGGGACTCGATCCCAGGACCCTGAGATCATGACCTGAGCCGAAGGCAGAGGCTTTAACCCACTGAGCCACCCAGGTGCCCCTAATTTTTAATTTTTAATTTTTAAAAAAGATTGTTTATTTACTTATTTGACAGAGGGAGAGAGAGTACAAGCAGGGGGAGCAACAGAGGAAGAGGGAGAAGCAGGCTCCCTGCGGCGGGGCTCAATCCCAGGACCCTGGGACCATGACCCGAGTCGAAGGCAGATGCTTAACTGACTGAGCCACCCAGGCGCCCCTCTAACAGATTTTATAAATTAAAAAAATGTATTATACCTGAAACTAATATAATACTGTATGTTAACTGTACTGGAATTAAAAATTTAAAAATACTGTAAATGGTCCTCCTTTTCTGTTACATTTTCTAATTGATATTTGCTGGCTTTATAGAAAAGCCGTTTAGTTTTGTGTATTGATCTTGTATCCAGCCACTTTATCTCAATTCTTTTATTCTGTATTTCAGTTGATTTTCTTAGTTTTTCTTCATAAGTTACTGTATTCTCTATCTTTTCAATGTTAAAATCATTTTTGAAGGTTTATGTGTGCGCTGCTCTGTTGGCCAGAACCCCAACAGTATTCAACAGCAGCAGATTGGAATGAACGTGGTTCTTAAAATTGAAATAGAAGAAAACATATAAAGAGGAGCCAGTTGAGCCACAGATGCTGCATAAAGAAACAGTGGACTTGGAACACACAAAAGAAGGAAAGTGGCAGAGTCTTGACTAGCAAGTGCTTCCTGTCCTTCACATTGCAGTAGGATTTAAAACTTTCTGAATCCCAGGGAGCTGGGTGGTTCAGCTGGTTAAGCGGTTGAGTATCTGCCTTCGGCTCAGGTCCTAATCACGGGGTCCTGGGATCCAGCCCCACGTCGGGTTTCCTGCTCAGCTGGAAGCATGCTTCTCCCTCTCCCACTCCCCCTGCTTGTGTTCCCTCTCTTGCTGTCTGTCTCTCTCTGTCAAATAAATAAATACAATCTTAAAAAATAATAATAAAAATAAAACTTTCCGAATCCTTCTAAGACCTGTGCTGGGCAGCGCGGTCATGTTACCTCACAACATGGGAACTTGCTCTACCTCCAGGGTAAATGTATTTCAGTCTGGCCCCTAACTCAACAGTTTATTCAGCCTTTCGACTCACCATTAATAGTTTGTGATTTTGTGAGGTCGGTCACAGATGGGGGCAGTGACACTCAGCTGCTACATAAGCCTCGGCTAGCATGCTTGAGGCCAAGGTTCTGGTTGCTATGTATATAAGAAAGATCCCGACCCAAATAAGAAACTTACTTCCTTGTAACTAATTAGCTTCTTCTGCATTGTTTTTAGATTTTCAGCCATAATCTTGTTGAGAAGTCATTAAGTCTGGGGTGGAAATTGCCTGTGCGTGGTAAAAGACACTACAGACTTAGCTTTGCAAAGAATGGTTTCCTTCATTGCTTAAACAGGCACCAAGGGCCTACGTAATTACAGTTTCCTAAATAGGTTAATAGAGCTCAGCCTATAAAGAGCAAAAACTAGATAGTTACATAGCAGCTTGAGTTTCTATAGATATTATCACGCCCACTTTAAAGACATAAACCAAATGCTAATAAGGATGGGGCTCTTAACTATTTTTAAGTTTGAAGTTACCAGAACAGATGAAGACCTTGTCTATGTTTTTGTGCCAGGGTATATACATCTGTGCTCAAACCCACTCTCCCCCAGTTAAGAATTCCTTTCAAAACAAGTGATAACCCACTTTGAAAGATAATCTATAATAATCAAAAATCAAATTACTGGAGCACCTGGGTGGCTCAGTGGGTTAAAGCCTCTGCCTTCGGCTCAGGTCATGATCCCAGGGTCCTGGGATCGAGCCCTGCATCGGGCTCTCTGCTCAGCAGGGAGCCTGCTTCCGCCTCTCTCTCTATCTGCTTGCCTCTCTGCCTACTTGTGATCTTTGCCTGTCAAATAAATAAATAAATAATCTTTTAAAAATCAAATTACTTTTGATTTATTAAAAATGAAGTTTGTGGGGCGCCTCGGTGGCTCATTGGGTTAAAGCCTCTGCCTTCGGCTCGGGTTGTGATCCCGGGGTCCTGGGATCGAGCCCCGCATTGGGCTCTCTGCTCAGCAGGGAGCCTGCTTCCTCCTCTCTCTCTCTGTCTGCCTCTCTGCCTACTTGTGTTCTCAAATAAATAAAATCTTTAAATAAATAAATAAATAAATAAAATCTTTTAAAAAATGAAGTTTGTAAAGAATTTAATAACATTGGAAATACTTACAAGTGAAATATTATTCAAAATTAAGGCATGATCTCAATCAAAAATATAATAAATGCAGGGTGCCTGGGTGGCTCAGTGGGTGAAAGCCTCTGCCTTAGGCTCAGGTTGTGATTTCAGGTTCCTGGGATCGAGCCCCACATCGGGCTCCCTGCTCAGCGGGGAGCCTGCTTCCTCCTCTCTCTCTCTCTCTCTCTCTCTCTGCCTGCCTGCTACTTGTGAGCTCTGTCAAATAAATAAATAAGATCTTAAATATATATATATAATAAATGCATTTAAAGAAGACTGGGAAGAATTTTACCTGGGCGCCTGGGTGGCTCAGTCATTAAGTGTCTGCCTTTGGCTCATGTCGTGATCCTGGGGTCCTGGGATCGAGCCCCGCACTGGGCTCTTTGCTCAGCAGGGAACCTGCTTCTGCCTCTCCCATTCCCCCTGCTGTGTTCCCTCTCTTGTTGTGTCTCCCTCTCTCAAATAAATAAGTAAAATATTTTTTAAAAAAGAATTTTACCAAAATATTAGTACCTGAGAGTAATATCTCTCAGTGATGGCATTATTTGTGATGATTTTCCATAGTGGGCATGTTTTCTTTCTAACATATTTTTTTCCTGACATATTTTTTAAAAGAATTTATTTAGAGAGTGAACGTGAGGAGGAGGAGGGACAGAGGGAGAGAGAGAATCTCAAGCAGACTCCTTGCTGAGTGCAGAGCCTAATGCTGGGGCTCGATCTCATGACCCTGAGATCATGACCTGAGCCGGAATCAACAGTCACTTGTTTAACAGACTGAGCCACCCAGGCACCCCTGACATATTTTTTCATTAAAAAAAAAAAAAAAAAAAATACCATCAGAGTTTAGTTGAGTAAACAAAACAATCCTTCTACGGAATTATTTACGAGACATGAGGTCACTAAAAATTATTGATCTGATGATTTAGGAAGGCAGCTGAATTTGTTCACAGCAATTTGCTGGTTCTAACTCATTTCAAAGGTAATTTCCTTAATGGTTCAATGCCCTTGAATATTTTCTTAAACTTGAGTTTGGAAGTCACACTACTTTTAGTTAGGTGTGACTCTCTGCAGACAAGCAAATTTTTGCACTTACAGCAAAAGAAATAGGTGAGAGTGCCCTAAAAATACAAAGCAATACACAAAGGCAGGTACTATATAATCTGTTCTTTGTGTAAATTATGGTCTTTATTGACAGGGATCATTATCACTATGTACCAGAGCGAGGACTTCCCTGTGGTGCGCAGCTGTGGTCACTGTTTGTAGAAACCACGTGCTTGGGGTGTGACTGTGCCTCTTAGACTTAGAGTTTGCTTTTGCAAATAGTCCAGGATAAAACAGAGGAAGTGGCAGCCTGGAAGCTGGCTAAGGCCAGGCCTCGATCGTCTTCAATCCAATCCATGTTTACTGAGAAGTTTCAACAGCCAGTAACTGTGCTTCAGGGAACCAAGATAACGAAGGGTCCCTTGTCCCTGTCCAGCACATAGTTTACACATATTTCTGAAAATCTGTCATCTAACTCTTGTAACCACCCTGTGAGGTCAGTAGAGGAACCCATATCTTAGAGAGAGGTTAAGTAGTTTTCCCCACATCACCCAGCTTACGTGAAGCAGGGCCATCGCTGGAATTCGGGCCCCCTAACGCTCCCCGCTGCACTGTGTGTCATGGCTGCCTTCTGAACCGACAGGCCCTGCCTTGCCCCTTAGAGAGGCCCGCAGTCCAGAGGGGAAACATGTAGACAAATATCAGCGCCAGGTCACATTGACCAGGTATTCTTGTGGAGTGCAAACAGAATACAGGAGAAAGAGGAGAAAGTCAATTGATTAACTTGCCCCTGCCACATTCTGGCCTAAAAACAAGCCGCCTCCTTCCTTGTGCGGTAGAACTTCAAATGCAATATGGCTTTGGTTGGTTCCAGCCTAAAGGTTCCAGCTATTCCATAAAAGGCTGTCACTTCCTTCCTCTTTGTACACCTCCTTTTACCTTTCTCTGTGTCTCACAGTGCCTCCCTCTTGTCCCCTTGTTGTGAATTCCAGTTTCTGGATCCATCTCTCTGCTTGTTTTCCTGAGTCAAAGGAGCTGGATCGTACCCTTTTTATTCCCCGTAACTGTTCTGATCTCAGTCTTCTGACGGATCTTCCTGTGCTGTATCTCCATGTCTCCCATCATTTTATTTTCCTCCCTTGTTCTTCTTGCTCTGTCTCTGCTTCCAAAGCCTGTAATACAGAAATGAGGTGCAGTTCTAAGCAAAATAACTCTTTGCAGAATGGAGTTTCATTTTCTCTGTTATGATTTTTTTTTAAGTAAATGGGTGGCTAGAGACCTCCAAGGTCTCTCAGTCCTGGAGCTCGAAATGAGGAGGTCTCATGTGTGAATCTCAGTTGTTTTTCCTTGACGCCTTTTTCTGGATAGGAAGAAAATGTCCTTGATCAAGGGTAGCAGCCCGCACATTGCACCATCTTCTTGGCATTCACTTGGCTATTCTCAGAGTCTCGTAAAAGTAAATACGGTATTTTCAGTGTAAGTCTAGAGAAACCAGGGAGCAGAATGGGGAGAGTTCTGCTATCCTATCCCCTAATGTATCCAGATCAGGGTTTAAAGGAATGGGAGAGATAGGGTAGAAACCAGAGAAATCCCACCATGGCCCTCCCACACTTGGAGCTTGATCAGTTCCCATTCAAGGGAATTTTGTAAATGAGTTCTCACTTTGCAAGTGAATCTTCTCTTAACTAACATCTGGTAACCCCAACCTCACTCTCAAAATCCACCTAAGAGACAGATTTAAAACTCCTTAAATCCCAAGTCTACGAGATGAAATCACCCTGAACATCAGTCAGGAGCCCTGGGTTCTAACTTGAGCCTTGCCACGTCGTAGAGTGGTCTATCAGTTTACATTCGCTCCTCGATTTCTTCATCTATGAAAGGAAGTAGTATATTCACCTTCCTCACCAGGTCATTTTGAGAACCAAGTGAGATTAATATATGTGAAAGTGATTTGAAAAATTGTAAAGGCATATATAAATATGAAATGATATTAATAACAGCAGCATCAGAGCCCATAAAGTACAGTCCACACATTTAAATTTATGAGGAAACAATTAGGAACAGTGGTTATTAATCAGAAACTATGTTGTGAAAAACAACTACTCTTCCCTTGCTTATCAAGTTTGAAGGTAGTGTAGTCATTAAGCACACTGACCTTGAAGGCAGAAAGTAATGAGTTCAAATCCCAACTCTGCCACCAGCCAGGTGAACTTGGGCCAGTTTTTTTTTTTTTTTTTCATTGCTCTGGGTCTTTATTTTGCACACACACACACACACACACACACACACAAACACACACACACACAGAGAAGATAGATTCTTTGTGACCAATCCAATGAGATAATGCTTGTAAAATGTTTGATACAGTGCCTGCCACACAGTAAATATTAGCTTTGAAAAGTATCAATGTGGGGACGCCTGGGTGGCTCAGTTGGTTAAGCAGCTGTCTTCGGCTCAGGTCATGATCCCAGCGTCCTGGGATCGAGTCCCGCATCGGGCTCCTTGCTTGGCGGGGAGCCTGCTTCTCCCTTTACCTGTGCCTGCCATTCTGTCTGCCTGTGCTTGCTCTCTCTCCCTCTCTCTCTGACAAATAAATAAAAAAGAAAAGAAAAGAAAAGTATCAATGTTTCTTGAGCACTGGGAATGTGCCAGGCCTAACTTGGAAAACAAAATGAAAAGACATCGTCCTGTTTCAAAGAGCTAACAGTTAGTGATCTAGAGGGACATTTATAAATGTGCCCAAAAGAAACAGATAGATAGAAACCTTCCTGGAGAAGGAAACACAACTCAAAACTTTTGAAGGATGAGTAGAAGTTTCTGTTAAAAAGGCTTTGTCATTTGCCTAAGGGGTTGAAAAGCCAAGGCTCGTATTTATGCTTTTGGGCTTTCTGGTGATTCAAGCTTAACATTCTGGTGACAATGTGAGCCTGGTGTTGGAAACTGACTTGACTTGCTATTTTCTGTATGTGAAACCTATGTTGTTTTGTTTTCATTTCATAGACTCCTTAAGAGCTATACAGACAACTTCTTGCATAGGGACTAGATGGGTTCCCACGACTTAAAAGTGTTAGCATCCTTGGTCCGTCCACTGATCCCTAAGGAGAGAAGGCAGGGAAGACTGGTAACCACTTATCCCTCTGGAAAAGCTGGAGCTGGAGGTGGTTGGGATAAATAGGTAGGGAATAGAAAGCGGAATGCATAAGCATTTGTTTTGGAGACCATGAAAAGTTTTCACTTAGCTGTCCTTTGTCCACATGCAAATGTGAAAATACAGAAAGCTTTGTATTTGCCGGATATCTTGCTACCATACTGAAGTGCCTTTTTCAGTTCACCAAGTATGTTAGCAGTGAATTTTGGAGTTAGAGATGTTACCCTAATTGGAAGAAATTTCAGATTTTCCTTCGGGTATTCTGTTTCCTTAATGTTGATTAAATCCCTCAACAATATGTAAGATGTTAAAAGCTGTGTTTATGTCTGCTTCTACATCAGTAACTGCCGTGTTAGAGAAATGTAATTGGCATCTAATTGCAATCATCTGTTATCTTTTAAAAGTCACAGAATCGTAAGAATTTAGAACTGGAAGAACCTTAAAGAGCTTTTGGTTTAGCCTCTTCCTTTCACAAATCAGTAAACAGTGGCTCAGAGAGGCTGAGCCCCACTGTTTCAGACAGTCCTCTTACAGGGCTTTCCTCAGGATTTTGCATGGTGATGATAGGCAGAGACCCACAGAGCCTTCCAATCGCAGTAAGCATAAGTGAATTGAGTGTCCCCCCATCCTCAGGCCCATGTTAGCTGAGGATGATAGAGACCAAAGCAAAGTAAAACGTTGGGAAGTCCCAAGAGGGAGAGAAGCCAGTAATGTTGAAGCTACTGTATTGGTCCACGTGACTGGTGTTGAGCGAAGATGACTCGTTTCCAACCCATTCAGGTTTGCGGCACCTGGATGGAGCACTTTCAAAAAAGAAAACGTTGTCATCAGTCCCGGAGACTGCGTAGGATCTTGACCCGAAGGCGAGAGGCAGTACCGCGGTGCTGCAGAAAGTCTGCAGACCCGGTATTCTACCTCGCTAGGCGGATGGAGAGAGGGGCTGCTGGGTTCTGTAGCATGATTTAGAGCTTTGAGGAGCGACCCCCGCCCCCTCTGGAGGAACTGCACCAGTTGGCAGGACGCGGAAAAGCCATCTGTGTCCTACAGAGGGATCATTTCCTTAAGACTCCCGTTTGGACGCAAAAGTGCTTGGTAGATAAGCCAGGCGGGCATGGCCGCAAGCCCGCCCGTCCTCTCCTTCCTTCTGCCAAAGAGAGATGCCCGGGCCCGACGCGGAGGGCTCGCCCACCATCGGGGGAGGTGTGGGGCTCGGCCGAAGGCATCTTTTTCCCGGGCTTTCTCGGGGCCTCCTCCATGCCGCCGCCTTCGCCTGGGGCTGGGAAGCCAAGGAGGGCAGTGGGGGCAGGTGCGGGGCGTCCCGTCGGTCGGGTCGGTCCCGCCGGGAGGGGGACGCGTCCGCGGTGACGGAACAGAAGCCCGGGAAGCCTCGGCCCCTCCGCGGCCGCTCGGAAGGCTCGTGCGGGGCGCGGCGTCGGCGCCTTCGGAACCTCCGGGGCCGCAGCTCGCCGCCGCCGCCGCCCGCTCTCCGGCCGGCCGGGGGAACCCGGGGAAGCCTCGCGGCCCAGGGGCGGCGGCGGCGAGACCCCGCCCCGCCCGGCCGGCCCGCGCCTATCGCGGCTGCCGGCCTGGTCACGCGGAGAGTGGCGCTGCGGGCTCGGGGCCAGCGCCCGGCGGCTGCCGGAGTCGCCGCGGGGCCGGAGCAGGAGCCGGGGCGGGGGCGGAGGGCGGAGGGTAGAAATAGGGCCGGGCGGGCCGCGCCAGTCCGGGAGTCGCGCAGAGCCGACCTGAGCCACGCCGAGGGCGCCGAGTGCGGCGACCGACCCCCGGAGCACCCATGCTGCTGACGCTGGCCTCGGGCTCGCTCTTCTTCCCGGGGCTCTTCGCACTCTGCACCTGGGGGCTGCGGCGTGCGCGGCCCGCCTGGAGCGACTCCGACTGCGTGATGATCAGCACCAGGTAGGGGCGAGGCCGGGCGCCGTCCGCCCCACCCGGCCGCGCGCTGGCTGCCCGCCGCCCCGACCCGCCGGCGCCCGCCCCTGCGCCGCGCCGAGGGCGGAAAAGGGGGGCGACAGGAAGCGAGGGGGCTGCTTCCCTGGTGCCTTGCCCCTCCGGGGCGCTGGCCGGAGCTCTCGGAAGACCCCGGCGTCCTCCCGGGGAGGGAGAGAGGGAGGAGGATGGAGGGCGCCCACGCGGGTCAGGACCGGGCGGGAAGCGGCTGGTCCACGTCTGCCTTCTGCTTTGCGGTCGGGAGCGCGGCGGCGGCCGGAGGCTCTCCCTCACCGCCCCGGCAGCCTAGGGGAGAGGCAGGTTGAAGGCTCTGGGCTTTATGCTGTCCGCTGGACTGGATCCCCCCCCCCCCCTTTTCTTTTCTACCGCACGTTAGGCTGGTTTCTTCAGTGCAGGCTGTGTTGGCCACCGGGTCAGGGATCGTCATCATCCGTTCCTGTAGCGACGTGATCACGGACAGGTAACATCCAATGCCAGGTGGAAGCACCAATGACAGCGCTGAACTTTTTCGAAGTTTTCACGTTTGAGTGGCTCCCAGGCGCTAGTCCTTTATCAGCACATGCGGTTAGGTAGCTGATGGGAGAATCCCAGCCCCATAATGAGCCCCTCCTCTCTCTTTACCTCTTTCAGCCTCGCCCACTTCAGAGAAAGTAAACTGAAGACGTGCTAGAGAATGACAGGGTCTGAGTCTGATTTAAGGTGGCCCACTGATTCAAGTTCTTTATGAGCCACCTAAGTGTGAGAATTATTTGGAGTGGGGGTCTGGCCTTTAGGTCTTTTAAATGATTTCACTAGATCCCTGCTCTGGAGCATTCTTTGGCCAAGGGTGGTTAGCAGAGACCCTCGGTGGAAAGGGACAAATCCACCAACCCTTTCCTTACAAGGGCTGCTCCCGTGTTTCCTCTGGATTTGCTAAAGGCAATGAAAAAAGGTTTCTAGGGCTTTCAGGAAACTGACCTGTACCTGAATTACAGCTCAGTCCCCAGGCAGGTCAGGAAATGTGCATCCAGTGAAACAAATCATAAAGACCGGTCTACTTTGTATAGTGTTTAGACCTGGGCAGTTGTGCCCCCACCCCAGCTTTTTCTAAAAAGCCATTGTTTTCACCTGTCTTCCTAGAACCACTCTTACTTTCTCTTCCTTAAAGAGTGGTAGTCAAATGTGCAAGGAATGTCTCATAGCCTTTCCTAGTCCCTTTCTTGTCGATTCTGCAAAGTGTCCTGGTTTTTACCAGTTGAGCGTGGAAAGGGATGGGAGCAGGAGTGGGGTATCCATTTCTCTGTGGTCTGCAAATTTCGTGTCTGAATCTTGGGATTAGTCCTGCTGTTGTGACTTTTGTGCTTTCCTTCCTGTGCCTCTTTTAAACAAAACCAGCTACTGGCAATGAATGATAGATGCCGAGAGAAAATAGTTCAGTTGATCTTGACTGCATATACCAAAGGCTAACAGCATTTGCTTGGCTGGGTTCAATTTTTTATTTTCATTGAGCATTTTCTTTTTTCTTTTCTTTTTTTTTTTTTAAGATTTTATTTATTTATTTGACAGACAGAGATCACAGGTAGGCAGAGAGGCAGGCAGAGAGAGGAAGGGAAGCAGGCTCCCTGCCGAGCAGAGAGCCCGATGCGGGGCTCCATCCCAGGACCCTGGGATCATGACCTGAGCCGAAGGCAGAGGCTTTAACCCACTGAGCCACCCAGGCGCCCCTCATTGAACATTTTCTGATCATGCAACAAATTATCTCACTGTTCCCACTCTGTCACATTAAGCTTGAAATCAGCCTCTTTTACAAAGATTAAAGTGACAACTGTGACTTTGCAGTATTTTTTTGAGCTGATATGAGGGCAGGCATTGGGCAGCCACTATATATTTCAGAAGATGTTTGCACACCGTTAGTTCTGTAGCACCCCTGTTGTGTCTTCCCCTCAGAAGCTCTGTTTTTAGTGGCTGGATCATGGTGGCACACCTGAGTTTGGTTTTCAGGTTCCTCCTTTTCTATATCTTTATGCCTTAGATTCGCTGGTCACAAAATGGAGACAGACACGTCTCTGTGCCCTCTGCCTTTGCATGTATGTATAAGCATGTTTTAAAGGCACCTAGATCATCTTGGGGGAAAAAAAAAGGCCTTTTGGTTTTCGTATATTGTACACTCAAATATTTTTCTATCGTATGCCTTTTCTTCCTTTTTTAAAAAGATCTTACATACTTGAGAGAGAGTATACGTGCTTCTGCACTCAAGCAGAGGGAGGGCAGAGGGAGAAGTAGACTCTTCCCAGAGCAGGGAACCCAACATGGGACTCCAGCCCAGGACCCTGAGATCATGACCTGAGCTGAAGGGAGATGCTTAATCGTCTGAGCCACCCAGGCGTCCCTATTATATGCTTTTCCATTTTATGTCTTCAATATGTATTTATAAATCCCCCCAAATTATATCATAATGTGGTGTGGGACCAGAGATTTCAGGAGATTCTTAAAGGAGTCCAGATACCCAAAAGGGCTAAAAATCCTGTGCAGTTTTAGCAGTTTAAGCACTTATATTTGGATAGTGCTTTTTACATTTAAAAGGACATTCACACTTCTAGTTTTTTAATCCACACAAGAACTTTGTCAGGGAAGGAAAAAACAAGAATTATTATCTTGATGCTACAAAGAAAGTTAAGTCCCCGGCTGGTGACAGTTAAGATTATAATCCAGACCTCTTGTTGATAAGTTTTTGGAGAGTCCTGCCTATCAGCCACAATTTCACATCGTATTGAATCGGTTGTGCAAAATATCAAAATCCCAGGCACCTCTGGAGGGGAGGGGTCAGTTGCATTTCAGCTAAGCTTAGTAGTTCTTCATAGTTATTGTGCTTGGAATTGCTTCAAAAAAGCAACTGGAGGGGCGCCTGGGTGGCTCAGTGGGTTAAAGCCTCTGCCTTCGGCTCAGGTCATGATCCCAGGGTCCTGGGATCGAGCCCCGCATTGGGCTCTCTGCTCCACAGGGAGCCTGCTTCCTCCTCTCTCTCTGCCTGCTTCTCTGCCTGCTTGTGATCTCTGTCTGTCAAATAAATAAAATCTTTAAAAAAAAAAAAAAGAAAGAAAGAAAGCAACTGGAGGCCGTAGATGAGCAGTAGAATAAATATTGCCATATCTTTGTTGCCCAAATGGAACCTGGCTGAGGAATTCACATGCACATCTAGTATATTTGCCATTACTTACTCGTGTGCCTGTTTCATTGCTTCTTAATGATACAGTCATGCCGTGAGAAGTGTGGACTCGTTCAGGAATAGAAATTTGAATGGCACCCTCTCTGGAATATATTGCTAGTGTTGCAGTTCAGTGGGCTGGCTTCTTAGGAAATCACTGGAAACAGTTAAAAATACAAACTTGAGCTTGTGAGGCCATGCAGGTAGAGGCTCTGGGGAGTAGAGTCCTTTACCAGCACTGCAGGTGATTCTGGGGTTCAGGTAGTTTGAAAACCATGAAACTAAACTGTTTCTTCTCGCTGACTCAGGGGTGCTCAGTGAAAATGTGCCAATTGAATGAAGTTAATCCTTCTCAGCGAGAGTGTATGATTTCTGTTTTGATTTTCTCCTTTTTCTGTAGAATTATTTCTCATTTGGGAACAAAATGGTAGACATTGGAGACTTTCCTTCTAATCTGCTCTGGGCTTGTGATAAACAGTCAGTTTAGACTCCGCAAATATGGAATCAACCCCTTTGGGCAAGTAAAGGGGAATGCTGTCTTTTGTCCTAGCTTCTCTGCTCGTATCTGACTGCTGTAAAGTAGTCCTTGAGCTCCGGGCTCCTTTCCAGATGTATTTTTCTTAATGAGTGGAATTGGGATTAGCCACAGAATTACCCACATAATTACCCACGCAGTTACCCACGGTCAGGGTAGCTTCCCAGAAACTCCTGAAAGTGGGGTTGCAAGCAAATATGTGAGGAAACTCCCAACTATTGAGCAACTAAGTAGAGTTAAACCGGAAATATTGGATTGGGCCTTTGGGACACCTCTGAACAAGTTTCTTGGTGGGGCTAATGAATCATTTGTAGAGATATCTGTATCAAAGTTAGCTTTTATCAGAAAATGCATTCGAAAGGGCTAAATCAGGGAAATGGCGACAGCTGGTTACTGAAACACCTGGTGCTGAGTGAGTCCCAGCTTTCTGCCTCTGACACCTAGTAATTGGCCCTGTACCTGGGAGAAAAATCTTCACTTGCCTTATTTATCACTGTCAGAGTCTCCCTTGTAAAGCGTTTGGAGTGAAAATAGCCGGTTAGGTACAAAACTGACATCTGTCCTCATCTCATGGACTGTTCATACGCTTTCTTTTAGGCACTGGCTTGCCCGAGAGTATGTCTGGTTCTTGATTCCGTACATGGTCTATGACTCCTACGCTATGTACCTCTGTGAGTGGTACCGGACCAGAGACCAGAACCGCGGACACTCCCTCGCCACCTTCCGAAACTTCCTGTGTAAAAACCGCCTCATGATCACACACCACGCAGTCATTCTGTTTGTCCTTGTGCCAGTTGCCCAGGTATGGCCTTCCCAGACAGCCGACAGCCAACTCGGTCCCTCGTCTCCTCCTTATACCGGATGTCTTTGACCAGTACTTAGGAGCCTGGATTGTCCCTCTTTCTTTCCCCTTCCTCCCACACCCACTGTCCTGTGCCCACTGCTTCCCTGGTAAAGCCTCCCCGGCAGATACTGTGGGGGGGGGGAATGCAATCTGCAATGTCACTGATCCTCCCTACCAGCACTGTCCTTTATGCAGTCCCCTAGCCCTCTATGATTCCCTGGCTCTGTCAGAGGCCCTGTCTTTAGTTTATACAATATAAAAACAGCATACAATACAATACAAAACAACATACAGATTTTTTTTTTTTTTAAGATTTTATTTATTTGACAGAGATCACAAGTAGGCAGAGAGGCAGGCAGATACAGGAGGAAGCAGGCTCCCTGCCGAGCAGAGAGCCCGTTGTGGGGCCGGATCCCAGGACCCTGGGACCATGACTTGAGCTGAAGGCAGAGGCTTAACCCACTGAGCCACCCAGGTGACCCCAGATTGTTTTTAAAAAAAATGAGAGTAGCTCATAGTTAGAGCTGGTGATGAGCTCTAACGTTGTCAGAGAGTACTTTATGTGCTATGTTGATGTCGCAAAAACCCACTCTCAAAGCAGAGAGCCTTAGAATTTCTCCTTGGGTCCATTTGCCCATCCCCCACTCCCCCCCCCCACCGCCCTGAGTGAGAGACGGGAATGCAGAAAGGAAATTAGTAATTCCTAAGTGCCTACCAGGTGACAGCTTCTGGACTGCAAAGCTCATCGCTTTCTACTAATAATTGGAAGTATTAGAAATGACAATTAGATATTCTCCGCCCTATACCAGAGATGAAGCAGCTGGGGCTCTAAGAGCTTATTTATTGTGGTAGTAAGTAACAGAGTGGTCCTTCTCCACTATCCTATTTTTTTCTGACAGATAAAAGGAGTGGTGGGAGTACATTACACTCATAACAAAGATTCTCCTGGTTGCTCTGGGACCCTGACATCTAGCACAGGGCCTGGCACATATTTTGTTGAACTAAACTGGCCAAGTGCCCTTGGCATGACTAAGTTAGATACCCAAAAGTAGGCTACAGGGTTCCTTCCGGCTGACATTGGATTTCAGAAAAAGCTTGGTGTGTGATGCGATCCCCTGTCCTCTGAGTTGCCTCTGGATCCAAGGGGGTTTGACTCTCCAAGCCCTACTGCTGTGGAAGCTGAAGACTGTCAACCAGGTCTCTACTCGCTCCTCTAGCATTGCCCTTTCCCTTCACAGTCTCATGGTTACCCTGTCCAGTAGCCCTCGTTAGAATGTTCCTTCTGGTGGTTCCTTACCCTCTAGTTCTTATTTCCCTTTCTTTCCTTTTTCTTCTGTAGAGGCTCAGGGGAGACCTGGGGGACTTCTTTGTCGGCTGCATCTTTATGGCAGAACTGAGCACTCCGTTTGTGTCGCTGGGCCGAGTCCTGATTCAGGCACGTATGGATGACGGGGCTGTGGTGGTGGGAGGAAGCTGGCCCGCGGCTGACTGGGGGTGTGTGGGAATCCCATAGCGCTAGGAATGGTGGGACAGGACACCCTTCAACAGATGCAAAGGTCAGTTGGTTTTCTGAGCCTGTGGGGGTGACATTGTACTTTTGATTCACATTTGATACAGTTTTTTAGGTATTTCTTCCTGGCCACAGATTTGTTTTGTTTTGTTGTTCTTGTTGTTAAATCCACTGTTCTTGTGTGCCTCTTGGCTGGGTGGCTTAGGCCAAGTTCATATCACTGTAGGAAAAACTTCGAGCCTGTGTGCACACAGAAAGAGAGCAGCACTCAGCCAGCTTTGCCACACGTGTCAGAAGACCGGATGTGTGGCTATTGTGCCGTGGGCCTTGGGCCGGTCGCTCCCGGAAAGCACGGAAGGCATGGTGTGGCGCTAACGGCCCTCTCCTCCCCTTCCTTCTGCAGCTGAAGCAGCAGCACACCCTTCTGTACAAAGTGAACGGAATCCTCACGCTGACCACCTTCCTTTCCTGTCGGATCCTCCTTTTCCCTTTCATGTACTGGTCCTATGGCCAACAGCAGGGACTAAGCCTACTCCAGGTGCCATCCCGTATCCCCTTCTACTGCAATGTGGCCAATGGCTTCCTCATCGCTCCCCAGATCTACTGGTTCTCTCTGCTGTGCAAGAAGGCAACCCGGCTCTTTGACAGCCTCCCAGCCAAAAAGGATGGCTAAGTGCTCCTGGGGATCAGGCAGTGAGGGTGCTGCCTCACGCTCACTGCCGCCTCCACGCAGTATTCCCACGGACCAGACTGTGCCCTGGCTGGCCTCAGGCTTTTGGGTATTGATGAGCAGCTGGGTTTAAGTTTTTCTAAAGGATAGTCATCTGATCTCCCTCTTCTAACCTGCCCCTTTGGCCAAAGCATTTTTTTCTAAGTAACAGTGATTGGATCCTGTCAGACCTCCACTGGCAGCAAGGTGGTTTTAATGAAAAGCCCAAGGATCCCTCCTTGGGTCTTACCTCAAGGGTTCTGGGAGGTAGAAGCATGGGGTGTGGAGACACGTAGACCAGGGTGCTAAGTGTCCAGGCACCTGCCTGGCCCGAATATTGGCGGCTACCCACCTTTCCTACCACTCAGGGCAGCATCTATACTCACTGGGCCAGCAGTAGCAAGTGACGAACTCGGTTCTTGAAATACGTTCTTGTGATGTTGGCCTGGGAAAATCATTGTGGGTAGGTACTTTTTTACTGTTTACTAGGTAACTCATCCTGTCACCCACGTGCCAACGTTGAATTCCCGTGTCCACTGACTTCCATTCAGAAGTCTCCCTGGCAGGGGAGCAAGAAGCGGGGAAGGGAACACTTGAGGGGGTCGGGAGGCCGATGGGTCTGCGCCACTGCAGGCTGATGTGGGAAGACTAATGTCAAACTTGTGAGCTTGCTGTCCCGTCACAAATCCTATTACTTTCTTATGTCCCCTCAAACCCAGCTGTCATCACGTCCACACGCGCAGGATGCTGCTGTTAAAACTGCAGGGGTAAAGGGACGTGGTGCCTAGCAAGCTCTTTCCCAGGTAACCCCCCACTTTGACACTGTCCTTTTCATAGGATGTGGAAACGGGCTTCTGTATCCTAAACCGTGAGAGGTATCCTCCAGGCTGCCTCCTGCTAAGCCAGAGCTTCTGTTACAAAGCCTGTTCCCGAAGAAGCGTACTGCCACCTTGCCGCAGAAGGCTGGGGAACAAGAGTGCAAGAGCGTCCTGGCCAAAACATGTCCTGTGGACTGACCCATCTACCATTTGCAGATAGGATCCTCTGGTGCCAACACTAATTGTTCCTTATCCACTAGGATGGGTTTTTAGAAACTGCTACCATGAAGTTTTGTTTTTCAAATGGTAGTAAAAATCTAGAAGTTTTAAAGTGCCTTTTAACTCACTGTTGTCCATGAACTTGCAAAGTACTGAGTATGTAACAGTGTCTCAAATTCTATTTGTCTTTAATGGGTGCCATTTAAAAAATGTCAAATGCTGTAATTTTTTTTTTTTACCGGTTTTGTTTACTGTCAGTCTGTCTTTATAAATCACCCCTGTGGTGATTAAAGTGCACTAATATTTCCCAGCTTCTTCTCATTTGTGAAATACATCAGTATCGACTTCTCTTCACACCCATCCTGTGACCTGACTGGAATCCCTGCTGTGAGCTCTGGCTTCTGGTCTGTGTTCACATCCACCACGCAACTGGCAGAAGTGGGGGTGTGGCAGGGTGTGGTCACACCTTCAGCATTCAGGAGGGCCTAGCTCATACCTTCCTCTACCATGTTCCTGGGGTCCCAGGAGTACCTCATCAGGTCCTAGAGTTCAAGGCCAGTGGTCAGGCAGCTCTTGGCATGATCTCCCCTTCCTATGTGAATCCCAGTAAGGAGCTGGGAGGGAGCCAGAATAATGCTTTATTGTGAGGGAGGGATAAGCATATGAAAGCGATGGGGCATATCCTTTTTCCCTCCTTGCCTCTCAAACACCTCTACAAACAGTTCTCCTAGTTCTGTGGTAGACATTGGACACATTAAAGGTCCCAAATTTAAGCCCATGTACACCACTGCCTGCTGCCACTCCATCTTGAAAACCATGACAGCCTCCCCCAGGCATAAGATAATTATACCCAGCCTTTAAACCCATCTCTGGTGTTTACCAGACTGTTTTATAAAACAGCCCCTCCCGCATCCACTAAATGGAGCTCAAACTCCATGGCAGAAGTCCTCCATTCAGAACACACCCGCTTTCTTGGGTGTGGGTTATTAGTCTACTCCCTGACAACTCTTCTTGGTCCAGTGTTCTTTTTACAGTGGGGCAGGCCTTTTGGGTTCACAAACCACAAGGCCAACTGGTGGCAGAAGAGTTTTTTTCCCTTGCTGCCCTTGCTAAGACACCAAAAAGGGACTCTTGAAGAGGCTTTCAGTGGAAAAGAACATATACCTTGTCATTTTTCCACTTGGGTAGTTTCACCTTTGGACTTCTTTGCTGAATTCTAGGATGGGTAAGTCCAGTTATGAACACGTTCCTCCCAGCTGGCCTTGATATTTAAGACTCTAGCTGAGCCCAACTGCACAGCACATCTGAGTCTAGACTATTGACGAGAATAACTCAAAAGAGACACAATGAAACTCAAACGAGAATTTTATAATTTGTATGTTACAAACACCTAAGAAACTATTTTCTTTACAGTTATTGCCGTATATGTTTTTAGCTTGCATACAACTTCATGTAACTGAAAGGCTTGCGTTTCTCAGCTCGAACCCCTAGAGACCCCACCAAGCCAGGGCCCAGCTGTTCTCTGGTGTACGAAGGTCAGAAGTTGCTGATCTTCTGCAGCAGGGTCTGACGCCGCTCCTCAGGGCTAATGTTCTCAGCGATGGACTTCAAGAAGCGCTGCTCATTTACCTTCTGGAGCAAGGAGCTACCAGAAGGGTTGGCCTTGCTCAGGGTTTCGTAGCAGGTGAGGATCTCCAAGGCCAGGACATAGAGCGGTTCGCACACCTCTTGGTGGAGCATGGCCATGATATGCAGAACGTGACAGAATACCTGGGTATAAAAGAACAGGGTCTCCTGGGTCAGGTCCTGTTCTTGAGCCCAAGGGCCAACTGACTGAATCATCCGAACAGAGTCCAGGAGGTGGGTCAGACTGTTACAGAGAAGCTTGACTACGTGGCTCCAGCCTTCCATGGGAAGCCAGTTACGACAGCTCTGGCTGCAGAGAAACTGGAAGGCTCTCAGGAAGAGCACGGAGAACTGGAGCTCCTGGGCGAAGGGCTTCAGGTTGAGCAGAGGAACGAACTGAATGTACTCCAGGCTGTACGGGACATGCAGGAGTTGCTTCTCCAGCAGTCTCCTGGTCAGCTGGTATAGGTGCTGCCACTCTTGGGGACTGCACCAAGGCAGGACTTGTACCAGGACCACCAGGAAGCCCTTGCTGAACAATCTGACCTCCTCAGGGTTGCCCACGTCCACCACCAGGAGGGACAGCATCTGCTCGGAGATGCTGCTGGAGATGGAGCAGCACTCCATCCAGGCGAGCAGCCCTGTGCCCGGGCCGTAACCAGGGTGGGCTTGGGAGGTCCACTCATCCTCAGAAAGCTTACAGATCTCAAAGAGTGTGGTGGGCACCTCACACTTGAAGTGGCCCTCAAAGAGGTTCTTCATTCTCAGGCGCACAGTCCAGTCGAGCTGCTCCAGCTTCCGGTGGAGCCAAGACAGGGACTTGATCCAGGTGTCTGGGGAGAAGGTCTCAGTGTTGGCCAATATAATCTCACAGAGGACCTCCAGGATATGGATCACCAGGTCCTTCCCATCCAAAGAGAGGCACCGTTTCTCCCTGGGGAGCTGCCAGTATTTGCTGAAGCCATCTAAGAGCTGGCACAAGCTGAAGAGGAGGGGGAATGGAGAGCAGGTGTGGAGCCAGTATTCCTCCAAACACGCATTTGCTTCAAGAGTCTGGATGAAGATCTTCAAGCTGAGGTCCACCTCTTTGACGTCGAGCAGCAAGAAAGGCAGGACAAACTCCTTCAGCACCTCATCTGGCTCAAGAAGAGCGGCAACCGGGATTCCCTGGGGCTTCACAGGATTCATCAGGCAGCCCAGGAGCTCTAAAAATTGCTTTTCTTCCTTGGGTGTGGAGAACTTTGTCCAGACGGTTTCTTTGAGGCAGGACACCACAAAGCTGGTGGATGGATTTGGACCCTGCTCTTCCAGAAACCGGAGAGCGGGGAAGGCAGTGAGAATCTGGGCCAGGAACTTATGGGTGCCGAGACTGACCACGGCCATGCTGCACATTTTCTTCACGGTGACCTCCGGGTGCAGGATGACCAGGCGGGCCACAGAGGCCACGGCTTTAGCTAAGCCCTGTTCAGAGGCGCTCTGTGTGAGCTGGTTGAAAGTTGTATTGACGTCCTCCTGAAACCCATCCAAGTAAGCCAACAGCTTTTCAGAGAGACCCTTCCGCCCCCAGGAGAGCAGGGTACCTGAGAGGACTTTATTTTTATCTGGCAGTGAGAGGTCTGCATAGCATTCCAGAATCAAGCTGATCACTTGTTTGATCTTAGATTCAGGGATGGCTCTGTCTGCCGCGGTCACTTCTATCACCGTTTCCAGCAGCTTTAACACCAGGTCTGGCTCTCGGAAGAGGGCCCGGTTATTAAGCAGGCAGGCTAGCCACTCGTCTGAAAAGGCCCACTTCTTCTCAGAAGCAAAAATGTAGCACATTTCCATATGCCGGTCCATCTTCTGCTCGATAATGGCCATGGCAATGGAGGCAATGATGTCCTTCTCAAAGCCCTTCTTCTTCAGCACCTTGGCTGTTTTCCTCAGGAAGTCTGCAACGCACTCTGCCAGCTCCGAGACCACCTGCCTCTCCTCCTTGGACAAGCTGGTAGAATCCAGGTAGAGCTTCAAGTTCTGGCTGAAGGAAGTCAGGCTGTCACACAGCCGGAAGCTGTCATAATTCGTCCCCTGGCTGCCATTGAGCATGGCCTGCAGCTCCTCCCCCCACTCCCGCAGCAGGCTGCACATGAACTCAAACCCGATGAAGATTGTCTCACTTGGAAGCTTGGCCAGAGAGGTCAGGCTGATGTCCCGTTCTGCCTCCTTTACCTTCTCGGCCAGTGCCTGCTGGTGATATGGGTTCTGGGTGTCCGAATTCCACACGGAGATCACCGTGGCCAGTTTGTCCAGATACACGGTTGCAGACACTTCCTGGGGGTCGTCCTCCATCAGTGCAAACACGGTCAGCATGTCTGCCAAGTTGGCTAACGCACAGCACTTCATCCCTGGGCAGAGGATTCGACTCTGGATTTGCTTCAGCCCGGTGAGCAGCATGGCCAACAGGGGCATGGTGGGACACACATCTGGGTCCGACTTAAACCTCTTTGGAGGGTGGGAGAACTCATCCGAGGATGACAAATACTTATGGGCCATTGTTCTAAACTGGGAGAGCAGGGGGTCCTGCTGATTGCCTTTGTGCTTCATCATTTCCCACCAGACGCTGAGGAAAAAGGCCACGTCCTTTGAAGACGTGTCAACAGACATGTGCTCCAAAAAGTGCTCGAGTTCTGCACGGCAGACAGCGGTGGGCAGGGCCATCAGGAGCTGGATAAAGAGTCCAGAAGCTTCCAGAGACTTGAGCAGCTCAAAAAGGACCGTGTGATTGATGGTGGGGATCATGTTGCCTACTGAGAAGAACACATCTTCCTGCCACCGAGTGTCAGTGTCTGAAGGGGTGACGGGGTAGGGCTGAAGAACCTTGGCCCAGATGATGATCAGAGCTTTCTTCTTCCAGGCAAAGGGCTGGGAGCAAGCTGTGGCAGAGGAGATCTCCCTTAGGGCCTCCACAATGGGCTGCCCAACGCGTTCCCAGTCAGACTTTGTCATTTCTGTCAGTGCTTTGGGGTGGAACAGCTGCTCGGCGAGCAAAAAGCCCCCATGCAGAATAGTCATTTCCTCACAGATATTTACGGGTCCTGCACAGACAGAAGCCGCAAAGACAGAGGGTGGTGACAAATCTTTAAAATAATCAGTAGAGGTTAGATGGAAAGACCTCAGCTGGTAGGTTGGCTCTCATTATGGGGGTTAAAGACAATAAGGGTTCTAAGTGGGGAGGAGGGTGGGTTCTAAGGGCCGCTGCAGAGCTGGAATCAAAAGGACTCGGCTAAGGAATAAAGGACTCCCAAACTCCCTAGCCTGGATTGGGAAGACCATGGGCATCACTGGGTGAAGAGAATCAGAACAGCTTTGGAGGGACCAGTGTTCAGTTTTGGTTATTTGGAGTCTGAGGTAGAACATTAAGGTCAAGCCATCCTCCAGCAATGGAAATGAGAGACCAGCAAGGGAGGTCTCTGCCCAGAGGGGTCAACTGAATGAAAAAGTAAATGAGACCCTGCATGAAAAGCATGTGTAAAGGAAAGGGCTAGACCCTCCAGCAAAGGATGGGCCAGTAGAGGACATGGGGAGGAAGGGCTGAGAGAGTGAGAGCAAGCACTGCAGTACCAAGCTACAGGGGCCACCAAGTATGTACTGTGGAATATGATAAGTCGCGCTTCTAAGTCATGATACAGCCTAAAAGGGGCATGGGCAAGGGCTGTGGACATAGAAGCAATCAGGCAAGCCCTGCCTTCCCTCTTTTCTCCTAAAGCCTGTCTTGCAAACAAATTTCTAGTTTTCTGCCTTTCAGGCAAGCCGTTGACCCTACAGCTCTATCAAACAGAACAAGCTACCAAAGGCTCTGGTTCTTTGGTAGAAACCAAGAGGTAGACTCAAAAAAATACTTTGGTAGATTAGGAAAGAAAAGTCCTTTCTCCAGGGAGCCAGGAATCAAAAGGTTTATCAAGGAAGGCATTTGGGGATGTTTAGACGTGGCTTTAAATCCTAGCTCAACCATCTAGAAGCAGCTAAAGCTTCTCTGATCTTCCCTTCTGTGTATGTGGGGAAAATACAGACTTCGTATTAGACTGGGAGGATCAAATGATATATACTAGTCAAGCCCTCAACACTGGTTGTTCAGTGTTAGCTCCCAATTCCATCTCCCAGAGCTGCTGAGCATTACACAGGATACAGCTGTTGTAAGCCTCTGGCTACAAAGAGCCCGAGAAGTGCTCAGTAAGTGTTGATACCCCACAAATCTTTCCATTGTTGGGAGGGGAACCTTGTCACTATTCTTTGCCTTCACTTGCTCAGTAATGGGAAAAGACATAGGTCTTTCTCAGGTAAGCTGCTTCTGGCCCAGGAACAAAATCAGAGTACAAACGCTACTCACTATCCAGTATTCCCAATTTCTCCCCCTCTTCCCAGGGCCCGGAGATGCCACCCCTTCTTCATTCGCTCACACCCCCAAGAACACATCTTTCCCAATTTCACAGGCCAGGAGCCAACAAGAGAATCTTGATTCAGGAGACTAATATCTATCTTGGCCTTCGACTTCACGGGAGCGGCAAAGGCCAAAGGATCAGCAGTCCCATACAACCAACTGCTGAAGGCAGTCCAACTTGGCTCCCAGTGATGGAGGCAGGCTCCCAGAAGAGTAGTTGCTGACAGGTCTCACTAGGGATTCTGCCCCCCTCCCTTTTTTGGCTCAGGCTGCTCTCCTAGGCTCCCAAAATATGTTCCCATTGACTCTGTAAATTTAAATTTATTGCACAGTCAGCTATTTGTCCCCCAATATGCCAAAGACATTATGTTCACTGTGCTACCTGAAGGAGTAAGTCCCAGGACCTATTGATTAATAGCTGGGCAAATCCCACGTGTTTTTATCACTACCAAGTGCCCACGTATGTTTATTAAGTGCTTACTCCGTGCCAGGCACTGTGCAAGATCTCTTTTAAAATTCTTCAAATCAATCTTTTGAAAACCATTCTTGTTTTAGAGAGGGGAACACTGAGATTCAGAACAATCTGCACGGATGTCCCAACTACAGTGTGGTGGGGCTGCGATAAAAATCAACACAGCTGCAGCCCTCCATGCTTTGA
This sequence comes from Enhydra lutris kenyoni, assembly GCF_002288905.1. Lineage (NCBI taxonomy): Eukaryota > Metazoa > Chordata > Mammalia > Carnivora > Mustelidae > Enhydra > Enhydra lutris. Next base: position 2,545,543 of record NW_019154110.1, read on the forward strand.
GCTCTGCTGTTCCACCACTGAAAGCCTGGCTGGCGACAGGACTACATCATTTCTCCACAGCCTGTTCCTGGCACCTCTTGGGGTGCCTCACCCCAGCTCTCTCAGGACACCCTCCTGGTCTCATCTCTTTAAGAGCAAGTCCAGCGGGGGGGGGGCAGAAAAGAGCCACCGATTTATACCAGCTCCCCACTCCTTCCTCCCAGACCCTGGGAGGTCCCATGAGGTCTCTGAATCAAAGCGCAGGTAGGTTCAGGAGTGCCACCTCGGCTCCTGCAGCCCCTCCCGCCAACTGCTGCTCGGGTTAAGCGGCTGTGCGCAAGGCACCGCACCAGTCACTGTATACACGTACTCTCAATCAAAACGCCCCCAAACTCGGTGTGGTGGGTACGTTCTCATCATCCCCGTTTTGTCGAGGGAGACCCCATGAGCGTTAAGACGCTTGCTCAAGAACCCAGTGGCCGTCCAATAAACGGAAGAGTCGGGGTATCCAGGATTCCCCGGGGGCGTCTCGTCCGAGCCAGGCAGTTTCCAAAGCACGTGCACGAACCCTGTCCACGTTCAGGAACTCTACACATCCGCTTGGCCCTTCCTTCACGTGGAAAGGGGGGCAAGACGCGGACCTCGGAGCGCCGGGGCCGGGTCTAGAGCGGGGCCTCCCGCCCCCCGGGCCCCGAGGACATCCCCGCCCTCCCACACCCTTCCCGACCCCGACAGCTCCCTTAGTCCGGCCCGTTCAGCACTGCCCTGGTCGCGGGTTTCGGGACGCAGGCCACGAGGGCTGAGAACCAGGAGCCAAGACACCCACCTAGGTCCATGGCGGCGACGTTGGCGGCTGCGCGGGCCGCCCCTCCCCCGCGACGCCCCGAGGGCGGCGCAGGCGCCACGGCACAATGGGTGGTTCCGGGGGCGGGGGCGGCACAAGGGGCCGCGTCTCAGCCCCCGCCCACCATCTCAGCCCAGGCGCTGCGCAGCCGGCCGCAGTCCTCCCGCCGCTCCGCGCACGCGCAGTCCTCACCAACAGGTCCGCGGCGCCCCAGCAACCCGGCCCACAGCGCCCCCTACCAGCCCGAGGCCTCCAATCAGCCAACAGGCAAGTCCCGCCCTTCCCTTCCGTAGAGTGCGCCTAGCCCCGGCCCCCAGCTCCGGTCCCCACGGTTCCCTTTGCTCCCGCGGCTCAGCCACGCCTCTGTCCAGCCCCTGCCCAGACCAGCTTCGTGAGTCCCGGCGGTTCCTACCCGCTAGCTCCGTCCCAGGCTCTGTGTTCGCTACCATCCAGGAACCCTCGGGATCCTTCGCTTACAGTTCATCCGTACTGAACGACCTCCCCAGCCTGCCCACTAACCCGCCCATCTGTGCCTCTCAGAATGAGGCTTCCTGCCCTGAAGAGTGTCTGTCGCACAGACGCACATTCCACTCCCCTCAGCTCCGCCCCAGCGCACTTTTCTCACGGCAGCAAGTATCCTTAATTTTCTGGCATCGTAGGCGCCTTTAAAGTGTTATTGGCTGCCCTCCCCAGAAAATGCACTTTGCTAGCCAGAGCAACGGTGGGGGAGATCCAATCCAATAGCCCCCGGTTCTGAGAGAACACATACACGAATTTCCTATGTTCGTCTCACACATTACCATGTCTCCTGTGCTCCCTTTCCCTTCTTCCCTGACCTAATCACTAACCACTAGTGTTTCTAACTCTCCATCCTCCAGCTTCCAGCACCAGCTATCACCTAGAGAGGACATAGGGGCCGGGCTTCCCCTCCTCCAATGTGCCAAGTGGAGTTTGAGCTGGCCTGTGCCGCTATTAAGCAGTTGAAGGGACCTGTGAGTGATCAGGAGAAACTGATGGTGTACAGCTTCTACAAACAGGCCACCCAGGGCGATTGCAACATTCCTTCCCCACCTGCCACAGATGTGAAAGCCAAGGCCAAGTGGGAGGCATGGAACGAGAACAGAGGGATGTCCAAGATGGATGCCATGAGAATCTATGTTGCCAAAGTGGAAGAACTAAAGAAAAAGGATACTGGTTAAGGAGGACAGAGTGTGAAACAGAATGAAGTAGCAGGGTTCCTCCGGTAGGGAAAAGGGCTTCTTAAAAGACCGATGGCTGAAACATCCCGAAACCATAACCACCATAGCTGAGAAACATCAATAAATCTCTTAAACTGCATGAGTGTGAATGACTGTTGTTGGAAAGATGATTAAACTAAAAGTGACTGTGAGAGTCCTGAGGTGTCCAAAATATGTAAAAAGCAGCTCTGCTCTAGGGAAAGTTCCATCACAACTGGCTTTATGATTTCGAATAACAGTTCCCAGCCTTCCTATCCCAGAGTATATGCAAATGCTTGGCAGGAGGAAAGAAGTTGGGGGAAGAATCATGCTATAAAATGCCTCAATGAGGTCAAAAGACCATTCTTCAGAGGCTTGGCCTCCCGGGAAAGGGGAAAGGAGGAGAGGAGGCCAAGGCCCCTTAGCTCTTCAGGGGCAGTCCGTTCACTACAACCCAACATTAGTGAGGGGAAAAGGGCTTTGGTTTCCAAAAAGTTAAAGTCAAATCCTACTACCAAAAGCCCCTACTGGAACGCAGGCCTGACGGAGTTAATATTTTGAGGGAAGTCAAGTGAAGCAATTGATGCATGACAACACAGCAGACTAGAAACAACAGATCAGATGGTTTCAAAATCCCAGTCTCCAAAAGCTTCATTGGAGGCCATGCAACCAAAGTTTTCTTGGAATTAGTTCGTAGCTAACCCTGGTTTCCGCTTGGGAATGTCTATGGGACAATACGTGTATATGAATTTGTTTTAGAAGCACAACACACCCCTTGACAAGAGCCAAACACACCCCTTTGGGCAAGGGCCAAAGTGTCTGTGCTCAGCTTCCACTCCTTAGTGCCAATTATCACAGAGGCATCGATGCACAGTAAGTGCCCTGGGATATGGAGGAAGCTATGTGCTATCATTAAAGGCATTTCAGAGAAAAAGCTCTGCTGTGGCATGGGCCTTCCCAACACTTTTCCTCAGAAACTATTTTCATAGATTAAGACAGGTCAGTTTTAGTTCCTGAAGGGCCATTAAACAACAGAAGCAACAACCATAAAGATTTCAGAGGACAAAGGAAACCAAATCTCACCATGTATTTTCAGGATCTTCTGTTCATGTCTTTGCAAGAAGTTGCTATAGACTAAGTACATGACGTGAGAATAAAGTATCCCCAGGATGTCACAGTGACTGAAGAACTATTTTAGGTTGGGCAAGAGCCACTTTGTACAACAGTTGTGCTGTCCTCTCTTCTTTTGGAGGATATTACAAGCACATTTTGATGCTTTAAGGCCCCGATTCACAAGAAGTGTGAATTACTAATAAAAATAATAATGGAACATCTTGCTCCAAAATATGGTGTTAACTGAGGCACTGCAGGTGTTAAGTCATACCATTCTATAAATCATTATAAAACCTGATAAAAATGCACCATAGTTAGGACTGCAGAAAGCAACTACAGGATACATTATTAAAAAATATATAGTGTGTACAGTATGCTGAAATTTGTGGGGAAAAGGGAGAAAATAAATATATTTGTCTGCTTAATAAGGAGGCAAGGGGAATGGAATTGGTAGGAGCAAGACTTTTCAATGTATATCTTTTTAATTTTTGATTTTTGTATCACTGACTCTGTTACAGAAGTCTGAGGCAAGAGTATTTCTTGGGGCGCCTAGGTGGCTCAGTTAGTTACAACCGACTCTTGGTTTCCACTCAGTCATGATCTCAGGGTCATGAAATCGAGCCCCACATTGGGCTCCAGGATCACTGTGGAATCTGCTTAAGTTTCGCTCTCCCTCTGCCCCCACCCTGACCCTCTAAAAATAAATAAAATCCAAAAACAACAACAAAACAAGAGCATTTTTTTGTTGTTACTGATCATTAAGGCCAGAGTAAATTTCCTATTGACTTCCCAGAAAGATAAGAAATCTAAGACCAAACTGAAACTACCCATGAACTCTCACTATAAATTTCAGTGGACAAATTGGAACCCTCCTAAAAACTGCTAAACCACAATGGCAACTGCATGTGACAGGTGAGATGGGCAGAGTGTCCCATAAAGGAGCTGTGAATGTCCACAGCTTTGCTAATTCTACCAAGATGTCAAGCAAATGTGGATTTCATACTAAATCCCTGGGTAGGCCTGGGGAGCGCTTGCAACCCAGCCATTCTAAATTTCTCTGGATTTAAACCCAAGGGAAGTTTGAATTTAAACTTAATATGCCAGAACTCCTCAACCCTCAAGGCAAAAAACCCCCAAAATAACTGTTATGAAAACACAACTCTAGAGAAGCCAAAGAACTTTCCAACTTCATCTGTTTTAAAACGCCAGCTTGGGCAAAACCATCTTATAACCTTGTTTTCTAATAGAGCATACCATCCTCAGAGGTGTTATTCAAAATCCATACAATAATTTCCCCGTGAATAGGAAAAAAGTGAACCAATGGTCTAGAGAAGGGACATATATAACTTGGTTTGCTCTGAAACTCTATCTCAAGACAGTTTAAGTTGAATGAAAAGTGCCGTGGAGCTGGAAAAAGATTTTTTTCTCTCGGTGAAGGTAAGATTACCCTAACAGAAGGTGAGCTGAAACCCTGAAATTTCCTGGCAGCACAGAACATCACAGGTGATTTCATATATATTATTCTGGAACTGGTAACCTCTGAGTCAATCCTTTTCAATCTCCTCAGCTTCTTGCCTAAAATCTGAACCTGGCCATTACCATTTTAAACAGAGTCTCAGAGGCTGGTGTAACAACGTGATTCAAGAAGTATACTTTCAAAAACCATTTATTTTTTTTTTTAAACTTATTTATTTATTTGATAGAGATCACAAGTAGTCAGAGAGGCAGGCAGGGAGAGAGGAGGAAGCAGGCTCCCCGCCGAGCAGAGAGCCCGATACGGGGCTCAATCCCAGGACCCTGAGACCATGACCTGAGCTGAAGGCAGAGGCTTTAACCCACTGAGCCACCCAGGCGCCCTAAAAACCATTTATAATAAATATGGCCAATATAATTCTATTTCCAATGATTAAAATTTATTTCTTCTTTGGAACCAAATAGAAAACTACAAGAAATCATTAAAAAGGGGCGCCTGGGTGGCTCAGTGGGTTAAGGCCTCTGCCTTTGGCTCAGGTCATGATCTCTGGGTCCTGGTCGCCCCACATTGGGCTCTCTGCTCAGCAGGGAGCCTGCTTCCCCCTCTATCTGCCTGCCTCTCTGCTGACTTGTGATCTCTGTCTCTCAAATAAGTAAATGAAATCTTTAAAAAAAAAAAATCACTGAAAAAAATTTTTTTCAGGCTGAAGAAATAATCTAATCTATATTTAAGAAATCTAACCCATATTTAAAAAATTGAAATTCTCACAAAGATTTAAAAAGTTATATAAGGAAAATAGCATGAAGCCAGGCATGTAGCAACATAGCACATTAGCTCCTTCCATCTGTTTTCTCTGGCTGCTCAGAATTTCAAAGCAAAGAATGTGTTGGGTGTTAGTCAAATCTCTTGATTCAAGAACAAATTTCTTTAATATTTTTCTTTTTTTTTAATTAAAAAAATTTTTAAGATTTTTTATTTATTTCACAGAGGAGAGAGATCACAAGTAGGCAGAGAAGCAGGCGGTGGGGGGGCAGGCTCCCCACTGAGCAGAGAGCCCAACTTGGGGCTTGATCCTAGTACCCTAGGATCACGACCCAAGCTGAAGGCAGAAGCTTTAACCCACTGAGACACCCAGGCGCCCCTCTTTAATATTTTTCAGTGTCAAGGCCTGCCAGAGGAAGGCATTAGAACAGCATGGTGCCAGAAGTAGTCCTGCTATAAGCTTATCAAAATTCCCTCCATCTCCAACCACAGGTAGTGTCCCACATAGCTGCCCAATCTAAAAAATAATTTATGACTAATCTAATTGAGTTACACAAAGAATGTGCCATTCCAGTAACACTGCTGATTACAGCAACAGTTCTCCTCTAACTGGATAGACAGTAGGATTTTATTTCTAAAATATATCTTAGCGCTTTCAAAGATTAAGACACACAGATTTTTACCACCCCAGCTTCCTTGCTGGTACAGGAGACAAGCAAGGTATGAGGGTCTTTATCATGCATGGACACATCAGGCCTTGCAGGTGCTAGACAGGAATCACAAATGCTTGTTCCACATCATGTCTTCTGTTACCCCGAAGCCTTTGATTTCTTGTGTCTAGCAAACCATTCATCACTTTTATCTGCCGCCATTGCCTGCAGAAAAGAGAATTGGAATATATATTTAAGCCCATAAAACAATACAGTCCACTTTGTACCTCACTGCACTTCCTGTAGTCATTAACAAAAAATGCTCATTTGGGGAGCCTGGGTGGCTCAGGTCATGGTCTCAGGCTCCTGGGATCTAGCTCTGCTTCAGGCTCTCTGCTCAGCGGGGAGCCTCCTTCCCCCTTTCTCTCTGCCTGCCTCTCTGCCTACTTGTGATTTGTATCTGTCAAATAAATAAATAAAATCTTAAAAAAAAAAAGTGCTCATTCAGGGGGCACCTGGGTGGCTCAGTGGGTTGAGTGTCCGACTCCTGGTTTCAGCTCAGGTCATGATCTCTGGGTTACGGGATCCAGCCCCATGTCAGGCTCTGCACTGAGCATGGAGTCTGCTTTAGTTCTTGCTCCCTCTCCCCCCAGCTCACGTTCTCACTCTCGCAGATAAATAAATCTTAAAAAAAAATGGGGCGCCTGGGTGGCTCAGTGGGTTAAGCCGCTGCCTTCGCTCAGGTCATGAGCTCAGAGTCCTGGGATCGAGCCCCGTATCGGGCTTTCTGCTCAGCAGGGAGCCTGCTTCCTCCTCTCTCTCTGCCTGCCTCTCTGCCTGCTTGTGATCTCTCTCTGTCAAATAAATAAATAAAATCTTTAAAAAAAAAAAAAAAAAAAAGCATTCATTCGGCATAGAGTATTATGTTTAATTTGATAGGATGTAAGAATTGAGCAACTGTCTGCAGGTTTTTTTTAAAAGATTTACTTTTGTAAGAGAGAGAGAGAGAGCATGCAAGAGAGTGAGAAAGCACGAGTTGCGGGGCTGGGGCAGAGGGAGAAGCAGGCTTCCTACTGAGCAGGGAGCCTGATGTGGGACTTGATCCCAGAACCCTGGCATCATAACCTGGGCCGAAGGCAGACACTTAGCCAACTAAGCCACCCAGGCGCCCTCAAAAGACTCTGTTAAGAAAATAAACTGGCAAGCCATAGACTGGGAAAAGTACTTGCATTTGTAGATACTTAACAAATGACTCACAACCAGAACTCCAATCAACAAGATAAATAACCAATTTTTTAAAAAAATGGATTTGAATGGGCCTTAAAAAATAAGCAAATATTTAAATGAGGGACATTCCAGGAGAATAAAATCGTGTGAGCAGTCACATAGTGTGAAAATACATTCATAGAGATTACAGACTAGAACGGCTAAAATGTAAAATAGATCAGAGGTGTGTCTTCCAACTAGTTTGTCATGAATCTCAATGGCTCATATAAATTGTTCTGTATTGGGGCGCCTGGGTGGCTCAGTGGGTTAAATCCTCTGCCTTCAGCTCAGGTCATGATCCCAGGGTCCTGGGATTGAGCCCCACATCCGGCTCTCCGCTTGGTGGGGAGTCTGCTTCCCCCTCTCTCTCTCTGCCTGCCTCTCTGCCTACTTGTGATCTCTCTCTCTCTATCAAATAAATAATAAAATCTTAGAAATAAATAAATAAATAAATAAATAAATTGTTCTGTATTGATACAGCCCAATTATATTAAAACTACTTAAAAATGCATAGGGAAAACCAACTATATAAAATCATTTTTCATTAATTAGGGAAATTTTATTTTTTTAAAGATTTTATTTATTTGACAGAGAGAGATGCAGGGAGGGAACACAAGCAGGGGGATTGGGAGAGGGAGAGGCAGGCCTCCCATGGAGCAGGGAGCCTGATGCGGGGCTCGATCCCAGAACCCTGGGATCATGACCCAAACCAAAGGCAGACATTTAACGACTGAGCTACCCAGGTACCCCTAATTAGGGAAATTTTAATAAAACTGGATTTTAAGTGACATTAAGGATATATACTGGTGATTTTTAAAATTGTGCTAATATCAATATGGTACATAAGAAAATTCCTTGACTTTTACTTCTTTTAAATAATTTAAAAATGTATAAAATACTGGGGTGCCTAGGTGGCTTAGTCAGTTAAGCATCTGCATTCACTTGCCATCCCTCCTGGCAGCATCAGCTTTCTTTCTTTTTTTTTTTTTTTTTAAGATTTTTTTATTTATTCATTTGACAGATAGAGATCACAAGTAGGCAGAGAGACAGGCAGAGAGAGAGGAGGAAGCAGGCTCCCCGCTGAGCAGAGAGCCCCATGCGGGGCTCGATCCCAGGACCCTGGGATCATGACCCAAGCCGAAGGCAGAGGCTTTAACCCACTGAGCCACCCAGGAGCCCCCAGCATCAGCTTTCTAAAGCATAAATCCAGTCACTTCAAAAACTGTTTAATCTTCTCAGAGTCCTGGGATCGAGCCCCACATAAGGCTCCCTGCTTGGTGGGAAGTCTGCTTCTCCCTCTCCCTTTGCCCCTCCCCAGTTCATGTGCACATGCAGGCAAGCACTCTCTCTCAAATAAATCTTAAAAAAAAATCAAAATGTATAAAATACTTAAGTACTTAGGGTTGAAACAACAGTGTCTAAGATTTGCCTTAGAATTCCCTAGCAAAAAAGGGGCACCTGGGTGGCTCAGGTGGTTAAGTGTCACCTTTGGCTCAGGTCATGATCCCGAGATCTTGGGATTGAGTCCCACGTGGCTCAGCAGGGAGTCTGCTGCTCCCTCTCCCTCTGCCTCTCCCCCTGCTCATGCTTTTTCTCTCTCAAATGAATAATCAAAAAAATCTTGGGGGTGGGGTGGGGAAAGAATTCCCTAGCCAAAAAAAAGTGGGGTGGGAAGGAATAATGAAAAATTACGACAGTGTTGATTAGTGACAGTCACACAGAGATTTGTTGTACTCTCCTGTGTATTTTTGGAATTTTTAATCACCAAATATTATAAATAAAATCTATTATAGAAAGAAATGGACAAAAGACTTGAACATATAATTCATAAAGGAAGGTGTGCAAATAGCCAATAAGCATATGCAAAGGTGCTGAACGTCAGCAGTTATCAGGGAAATGCAAATTAAAAGCACGATGAGGGGCGCCTGGGTGGCTCAGTGGGTTAAAGCCTCTGCCTTCGGCTCAGGTCATGATCCCAGGGTTCTGGGATTGAGCCCCGCATCGGGATCTCTGCTCAGTAGGGAGCCTGCTTCCTCCTCTCTCTCTCTGCCTGCTTCTCTGCCTACTTGTGATTTCTGTCTGTCAAATAAATAAATAAAATCTAAAAAAATAAAAAATAAAAAAATTAAAAAAAATAAAAGCACGATGAGAAGCCATTTTACACGTTCTAGGACAGCTAACACAAAAATCCGGAAAAACACAAATGCTGATGAGGGTATGGAACAGGTGGAACTCTCAGACACATACATGGCTGACAGGAGAGTAAAATGGGCCAATCACTTTGGGGACGCCTGGGTGGCTCAGTTGGTTAAGCGGCTGCCTTCAGCTCAGGTCATGATCCCAGTGTCCTGGGATCGAGTCCCACATCGGGCTCCTTGCTCGGCAGGGAACCTGCTTCTCCCTCTGCCTCTGCCTGCCTCTCTGTCTGCCTGTGCTTGCTCACTCTCTCTCCCTCTGTCCCTGACAAATAAATAAATAAAATCTTAAAAAAAAATAAAAAAAAAAAATGGGCCAATCACTTTGGACAACTGTTTGACAGTTTTTCATAAAGTAAAAGCAATTCCACTCCTAATTATTACCTAAGGGAAATGAAACATGTCTATAAGATTTACACAAGAATGTTCACAGCAGTCTTCCTTATTGTGGATAAAATCTGGAAACAACTCAAATATCCACCATCAGAAGGATGGATAAGCAAATTGTTGAATTTTAAAACTGAATACCACTCAGCAATAAAAAAAGAAAAAAAAAAAGAACTCTGATGTGTGTAATTACATAGAAGAATCTCAAAAATGTTATGCTGGGTGACAGAAGCCAGGCACAAAAGAATACCTACTGAATGATTTCATTTATATGAAGTCCAAAGACAAAAATAATGTGACAATCAGTACAATACTTGCTTCTGGGAGGCAGCAGTGAGAATTAGCTGGAAACGGGCATGGAAGAACTTTCTACAATGATGAAAATGCTCTATATTTTGAACAGTGGTGTATGAGAATATTTAGCTGTCAATACTCATCAGACAGAACACTAAATTTCTGTTCATTTATATTTCGTGTATACCTTACCTCAGTAACAACAAAAAATACTTGTTTAGAGCTTAGGGAGGAGTAGGAACTAGAAATTAGGAAGTCAGAGAATGGATGATGGTTGCAGCTCAGAGAAGTAACCAGAGTAGTAGGTAACTTCTACTCAGAGAAGAGGAAAAATGTGGAATGAGAGTAAAAGACAGCTAGAGTGGGACTGTGGGTAAATTGTTCCGGAATGAGACAGAAAGATGTGCTTGTGTCTGAGAAGCTGTCAGGGAGATATGAAAATGGCAGGATCTCTAAGACAAAAGAAGAGAACTTGAAAGAGGAGGAAGTTAGTCAGTGATATGAAAAAGCAAGGAGGAAAAAGTCTAACAAATGTGCCAACTGGAGGTTGTCTGGGATTCTATTTTCCTTTATGATAAAATTTATTAATGCTATATACTTTGTTTCCTGCTTTAATTAAATTGAATGTCTGTTATAATGTCAGCAGTTTGCCATGCTCTGTAAACCATACAACCATCCTATGAGGTACATATCTTTTTCTCAAATTTCCAGCTAAGAAAACTAAAGCCTAAGGGATCTTGGCTGGCTCAGTTGGTAAAGCATGTGATTCTTGATCTTGGGGTTGCGAGTTCAAGCTCCATGTCGGGCATAGAGATTACTTAAGACAAAATAAAACAAAACCACCAAACCTGAAGTTCAGAGAATTTAAGTGAATTACTTAGAGTCAGTCACACAGATAGTAAGCGAAGAGCCAGTGATTCATTCCCTGAATCATCAACAGAGCATTCCTAAGTTCCTACTACGCACCAGGTATGTGCTAGAAGCTGGGGTACAATGATGGCTTTGGATGTTGATTAAAGACTGAGTTTGATGAGGATAGAAGAGTAGTTGCTGGACTTGGCAAGATGAAGTCACTGGTGATTTCAACAGGAGCGTTCCCCTGAGTGACAGGAGCCAGTGCAGAACAGACTCAGGTGTGAAGGGGAGGTAAGAAGCAGAAACAGAGTGTAGGCAGATTTTTTAAAAAGAACTGTGGAGAAGGGATATGGGGCAAAAGACTTTTAAAAGATGGGAGGCATGAAACCTCATTTGCATGCTGACCAGAACGATTCACTAGAAAAGAAGGGACTGCCACTGTACACTGGAGATGAGAGGACCAAGAGAGCTAAAGAAGCAGGGGGGTGTATCCAGGCCTTTCCCCTCGTTGAGCAGAATCATGATGCATGGGGCAGGAGTGGTTCCCCAGGCAGCGTGAGCAAGTGCGAAGGCATGAATGCTATACCCAGTTAAGAGTCATATGGATGCTGAGGTGCCTGGCTGACTTGGTCAGTAAAGTGTGCAACTCTTAATGTTGGGGTCTTGAGTTCGAGCCCTATGCTGGGTGTAGAGATTCCTTAAAAAAACAAAATATTTTAGGGGCGCCTGGCTGGCTCAGGCGGTAGAGCATGTGACTCTTGATCTTGGAACTGTGTGTTCAAGCCCCATGTTGACTGTAGAGATTACTTATTAATAAAAAAAATTTTTTTTTAAAGATTTTATTTAGGGGCAACTGGGTGGCTCAGTGGGTTAAGCCTCTGCCTTTGGCTCAGGTCATGATCTCAGGGTCCTGGGATCAAGCCCCATGTTGGGCTCTCTGCTCAGCTTCCCCCCACCCCACTTGCCTCTCTGCCTACTTGTGATCTCTGTCTGTCAAATAAGTAAAAATCTTAAAAAAAAAAAAAAAAGATTTTATTTATTTTTTTGACAGAGAGAGACACAGTGAGAGAAGAAACACAAGCAGGGGTAGTGGGAGAGGGAGAACAGGCTTCCCATCAAGCAGGGAGCCCAATGAAGGGCTCGATTCCAGGATGCTGGGATCATGATCTGAGCCGAGGCAGACGCTCAACGACTGAGCCACCCAGGTGTCCATAAAATCTTTTTTTTTAAGATTTTATTTATTTATTTAAGAGAGAGACACAGCGCACAAGCAGGGGGAGCATCAGGCAGAGGGAAAAGGGAGAAGCAGGCTCCCTGCTGAGCAGGGAGCCCCATGCTGGGTTCGATCCAAGGACTCTGGAATCATGACTTGAGCTGAAGACAGAACGTTTAATCGACTGAGCCACTCAAATGCCCCACTTAAAAATAAAATCTTTTTTTAAAAAAAAGAGTCATACGGGTAGCAATGAAGACACATGTTCCTGGCTCAAATGTCACCCTACCGCCAAAAGGACACAGCACTGGACCCTCCTACTTCAGCCTTTCCCCCACACATTAACACTATCCGCTGTAGGCCTATGGGGATACAAAGTCAGAAATGAGACTCACGTCATCCAACAATTTGCCTCCCTCTGGATCCATCTTAGAAAGTTCTCGAAATGCTTCATCCCCCACAAAGCAAATTTCATGTCCATCCTACACCGATAAAGAGAAAAGAAATCTGGCAAAAAGACACCTTGAAGAAACCCCTGGTGCAGCCCATCCCTTTCTTGAGTTAATACTTACAGGGTCAGCCAGAATGACCACTTGTACTGTTGCTTTCCCTGGTGTATCCAGACTCACCAGGGGAGTCAGAATCTTCTGGTTCTCCCTTTTCATCAAGTCTTCTAAGTCCAGTAACTGGAGGAAAATAAAGAGGGAAAGCGAGCAAGGGGTCATGTACCACTCCCACACTATGGTCCTTGTCAGCCCTAGGGGAGTATCAGATCAATCAGAGAGAATCCAGGCACCACTTGTTTGATTTTATTATCTCAGCCGCTCTTGAGACAACTGGTGAACTTGATAGCAAGCCACAATTGGAACAACCTGAAGAAGGGAGGGTTGAGGTTCTTAGCTGATTCAATTGGCTAGTCCCAGAGCTTACACGAAAGATCCAGGGACAAACATTACCTCTTTCTCGGGGCAAGAAAAGGCAATTCTTCCAAAAGCTGCTGCATGATCAATTCTACCCTTGATACCCTGCAGCTCCAGCTTACACTGAAAAGAAGAAAGAAGGTGGGTCTAGTTTTTTGGAACAGGTTATGTGGTTAAAAGAAAAAAAAAAAATCAAACAGTACTAAAGGAATAAAGTAAAAACTATCTTTCCCTTCTACTCTCTCCCAGAGGCTTCCTGTGTGTCCTGCTAGACACATGGCATGCACAGATTTTTTTTTAAATACAAACAGTAGCATCATTTACACATTATTCTGTCCCTTGCTTTTTTTATCCAATGTTACTCCATTGGCACATAACAACTCACCCTATTCTTTCTGATAGCTGCACAGTAATTCAATCCATGGATAAACCAAAAAATATTGAACTATACCTCTAATGCACAGGACATTGAGGTTATTTCTTATCTTTTGCTATTTCAATGCTAGAACAGATAACCTTTTACACATTTCCTTGCGCACTTGAATGGTGAGTACAGCTGTGAAATAAATTCCTATGAGTAGATGTGCTGGGTCAGAGTGCAAGGACTAAATCATGTTCAGATGCTAAGTTATTAAAAGAAAAAAGATAAAATAGATTATCATTATAGTACTAGATGTTGTCTCCCTCTGTTCTGACTCAGCAATTCCATTTCTGAAAGGCTATATCCCCAAATATAAACAAAGGTAATATCTGGGTGATGAGGTTATCAGCAATTTCTATTTTCTTCTGTTTATCTCTGTAAATATTGAATCACTGTGAAAAAACTCTTGAGAATAACCTTCACGTAACTTCGTTTATAAGCCAAACTCAAAGTAACAGATTACTTCTCTCCAAGATCACTCACCTGGTTATCAGCATAGCCCAGCAAAGCCCTTTGCTTCTCTTCACTTTTTTCATAAATTTTCATTCCCAGTAGATTAGACCAGTAGTTCAAGGACTTCTTAAGATCAGACACTGCTAGAGTTACTTTTAATATAGAATCTGGAGAGTAATAAAACAATAGCAATTTATAGATCAGTGCAATGGAATCGAAGAAAGACTAAATCAGGCTTGAGTATATATAAGAACTTAGTATATTTTTTTCTGAAAATTTTATTTATTTGACAGAGAAAGAGGAAGAGAAAGTGTGTGCACAAGCAGGGGCAGCAGAGGGAGAGGGAGAAGCAGGCTTCCTGTGGAGCAGGGAGTCCTATGTGGGGCTCAATCCCAGGACCCCAGGATTATGACCTGAGCAGAAGGTAGACGCTTACCTAATTGAGTACCCAGGTGCCCCAGGAACTTAGTTTATGATAAGAAAGGGATTTTAGGCTTAAGGATTAAGTTTAAAGAATGAAACCATGAAAATACTAAAAATAGGTCATTATTGCTACAGCTTAGAGGTGGAAAAAGTTTTTTTTAAAAACCTGACACCAGAGATAGAAAAACCATGAAGGAAAAAATATACTAGGTTACTTGCATGAAATGGAAAAATTCCTAGGCAATAACCACCAAAAAAAAAAAAAAAAGAAAAGAAAAAGAAACGAAAAAAATTATAATCAAAGAATAAATGACAAAGTAGGAAACATTTTTGCAACATATATGATAAGAAGTCCTTAATATTTAAATAATCTTCAAACATTACTAGGAAAAGATGAACATCCTAGAAAAAAAATAGGTAAAAAGCACAAAGTAGTAATTCACAAAGAATGAAGTGGAATGGTCAGTGAACATATAAAAAAAATTCAACCTCACAAATAATCAAAGAAACTAGAATTAAAACATTTTGTTATTTCATTGGCAAATAATTTTAAAAGTTACATTGTTAACTGTGATAGGGCAGGGGGAAAAAAATCACAATCATATAATAGGGCAGAGGGCAAACTAGAACGCTTCTGGGCAACAATTTGACAGAATGTACCCAAAGCCTAAAAAAAATGTAAACAGCTTTTCAAAGAGCAATCCTATTATCACCAATTAAAGAAGTAATTGCAAATGTATGAAGGCCTTTCAGGACAAAGACATCTTTACAGTGCTGCTCATCAATGAAACACAGGGACAACACAAATATCCAACATTTAGACAACGGTTTAATCTTCCCCCCATGTAATAACGGTAATAATAATGGAATCGTTACAATGGAACATATGACATATAGTTAGATTTTTTTTGGATAAACGACTGGAAAAATACACTCTAAAATGTTAACAGTGATTATCTGGCTATGTGGGTACTGTTTTCTTCTTTCTTCTTCTTGGCTTATCTGTCTAGGGAAAAAAATCTATTTTTTGCAAAATGGATAAAAGTTATACTAAAACATTTAACATCATTGGAAGTTTTTATATTGTAAGGTGACCTTCTGAAGAACTGCTCTATGATAAATTCGGTATATTCTTCTTTGGTTTTCACTGCCTCAGCCCCATTTGATAGAACAGCAATACCATGACAAAGGCGAAGTGTTTCTCACAGATGCCTCTGCCTGCCAGACTGTTCCTTTTTCCTGTTCACTGAGAAATCAACAAATTCCAGCCAGCTGAGTCCCTGAAGGATGAAGGACAGGAATGGTAGCAAGTGGGCGAGACTACCCAGGACCCAGTGAGTAAAAGGAAGGCTGGACACCAGCTAGACTGATAGATCTGACCCAATTACCAAATGGAAATTAACGCCACAAAGGTTTTATCATTCCAAAGGACAAAAACATCTTGGGATTGTGGGGCTCTCCATTTTTTAGGTATCTTTTAAAATTTATTTTTATTTTTATTTTTTTTTAAGATTCTATTTATTTATGGGCGCCTAGGTGGCTCAGTGGGTTAAGCCTCTGCCTTTGGCTCAGGTCATGATCTCAGGGTCCTGGGATTGAGCCCCACATTGGGCTCCCTGCTCAGCAGGGAGCCTGCTTCCCCCTCTCTCTCTGCCTGCCTATCTGCCTACTTGTGATTTCTCTGTCAAATAAATAAATAAAATCTTTAAAAAAAAAAATTTTTATTTATTTATTTGACAGAGAGAGAGATCATAAGTGGGCGCCAGAGAGGATGCGGAGAAAGGGGAGCCCTCCTACACTGTTGGTGGGAATGCAAGCTGGTGCAACCACTCTGGAAAACAGCATGGAGGTTCCTCAAAAAGTTGAAAATAGAGCTACCCTACGACCCAGCAATTGCACTACTGGGTATTTACCCTAAAGATACAAATGTAGTAATCCGAAGGGGCACATGCACCTGAATGTTTATAGTGGCAAAGTCCACAATAGCCAAACTATGGAAAGAACCGAGATGTCCATCAACAGATGAATGGATAAAGAAGATGTGGTATATATATATATATATATATACAATGGAATACTATGCAGCCTTCAAAAGAAATGAAATCTTGCCATTTGCAATGACATGGATGGAACTAGAGGGTATTATGCTTAGCGAAATAAGTCAATCCGAGAAAGACAGCTATCTATGATCTCCCTGATATGAAGAAGAAGAGATGCAACTTTGAGGGGGGGGCTTGGGGGTAGGAAAAGAATAAATGAAACAAGATGGAATTGGAAAGGAGACAAACCATAAAAGACTCTTAATCTCACAAAATAAACAGGGTTGCCGGGGGGGAGAGGGGTAGGGAGAGGGTGGTTTGTTATGGACATTGGGGAGGGTATGTGTATGGTGAGTGCTGTGAAGTGTGTAAACCTGGTGATTCACAGACCTGTACCCCTGGGGCTAATAATACATTATATGTTAATAAAAAAAATTAAAAAATCTTTCACTGTCCACAAAATAAATAATAGACTCTTTCACAAGGCTTATAAAACGTGACCATCTGCCAGTAAGTCCTACAGCACCCATCTAACCTCCCACACTGGAACAAATCGTTATTTCCTTTGCTGAGCTCCAGATGAAAAGCACGTAGCATTGCACACACAATCAGACTCAGTACGAGGGGCATTTGGGCACTGAGGCAGACCAGTGGAAGGAAGAGAATATATGCGCCCCATCTCAGGTCCACTTAAGGAAGTGTGCCCACGCACTGAAATGGCAGGCAGAACCGCCTTTGCTATTCACTGGTGTCCTTCTCTGCTATTGTTTTTCTTTTGGCAGAGCAGAAGGTGCAGGGATTACACCTGGGATGAGGATGGTTCTGCAGTAAATGAAACATGTCGTGCAAAGTTTCTTTCCACATGGCAGTCAGCGTGCTGGGCCCCTCACTTCCCTTCCACCCTCACTCACCTAGCGCCAGCACTATGGTTTGTGAAACTGACCTCAGCGGGAGAGAGAAGACCAACCGGTCTAAGGATAAAACCTATCTGCGTTAGCAATGATTTATTCAGAGCAGGATTGTGAATCAAATCTGACCAGGAAGTCTGCAGGAAACTTCCAGAAGAGTTTTGCTCTGCTCTTAATAAAAGCAACAGGAAGTCAGTCTCTCCTGCCATATGAGAAGTGGAAGCAGGTAGCCCCAGTTGCTACTGGCAGCCACCCAACAACCACAAGAGAACCGGCTCTAGAAGTAGACCCCTACAGACAAGAGGATGGAGAGACAGAGAAAAGTTGGATTCTTGATGCCATTGTTGAGCTGCTGAATCAGCTAACCTATAGAATACCTGCTCTGTCAGCTATTTTCTTATTGTCCATGCTAGTTTGAGATCGGTTTTCTGTTACAGCTGAAACAGATATACTCCCAACAGAACAGAATCAGAACCAGTTAGATCCCCTAGAATTATGCACTAAAGTTCTAATATGAAAATATGATCTCTCGGGATGCCTGGGTGGTTCAGCTGTTTAAGTGTCGGATTTTTTAAATTTCATCTTAGGTCATGATCTCAGGGCAGTAAGATCGAACCCCACATAGGGCTTGACACTGGGTGTGGAGCCTGCTTAAGATTCTCCCTCTCCAGGGATGTCTGGGTGGCACAGTTGGTTAAGCCTCTGCCTTCAGCTCGGGTCGTGATCCCAGGGTCCTGGGATCGAGTCCTGCACTGGGCTCCTTGTCTGGCAGGGAGCCTGCTTCTCCCCCTACTGTTCTCCCCCTGCGTGCTCTCTCTCACTCACTCTCTAAGAAGAAAAAAAAAAAAAGATTCCTCAAAGAATAAGAAACATTGGCTTAGGAGAGATAACATGTCAATATAAAAACTCCACAGGAGAAAGAGATCTGGTTCCTCTCTCCTTTCATCAAAGATGGCGTTACACAGAGGGCTTTTATTAGTCCCAGTATAATTACCTGACTGAGGTGGGTTGTGATTCTGCAAATAGAACTTATATCCTCCTGGGGCCTTGATTTCAAAAACACCTTCCGTAACTTCATTAAGTGGCCACTCCAGCTTCCTGGCATTGCTGACAGCCTGGCTAGAAGCGAGGGTGATACCCTATGACAAAAAACAATATTACAGATCTTTTCTAGAGCAAGATAATGAGCCAAAACCATCATGTTACCTAAGATTTAATTGGCATTCAAAATTTTCTTCTAGTGATTTTTAAAAAGATTTTATTTATTTATTTGAGAGACAGAGAGCAAGCACAAGCAAGGGGAGCAGCAGAGGGAAAGGAAGAAGCAGGCTCCTTAACCTGGGGCTCCATCCCGGGACCCTGGGTCATGACCTGAGGCAAAGGTAGACGCTTAACTGACTGAGCCACCCAGGCGCCCTGAGAAGTTTGACCATTTTAATACCAAAGATACTTTCTTTTAATTTTAAAGATCTAGTCAGAGAAATCTTGATTTTACCTTGGCCTGCCAGCTACCTACTTGAGATGTTTTATTTTTATTTTTGCTATTTATTTACTTATTTATTTTTAAAAGATTTTTATTTAATTATTTGACCGAGATCACAAGTAGGCAGAGAGGCAGGCAGAGAGAGAGGAAGAGAAGCAGGCCTCCTGCTGAGCAGAGAGCCCAATGTGGGGCTCAATCCCAGGACCCTGGGATCATGACCTGAGCCGAAAGCAGAGGCTTTAACCCACTGAGCCACCCAGGCGCCCCTATTTTTGCTTTTTAAACAAAAAAATTTGGGTGCCTGGGTGGTTCAGTCGGTTAAGTGTCTGCCTTCAGCTCAGGTCATGATCCCAGGGTCCTGAATTCGAGTCCCACGTCAGGTCCTCTGCTCTTCAGGGAGTCAGCTTCTCCCTCTGCCCCTCCCCTCACTTGTTCTCTCAAGCTCTCTCTCTCTCTCTCAAATAAATAAATAAAATCTTAAAAAAATTAAAAAATTTAAACCAACTATCTGGGTATTACTTAAAATTTAATCACAATACCTAAAAATATATACTATGCCTTCTGATAAGACCAGCTGCAGTTCTAACTGGGATTATCATAACAGCCTCTCTTTCCCTGAGTTGTCAATCCATCACCCACTCTGTAGCCAAAGTAAATTTTCTGATGCATACTCTACTCTCAAGACAGCAACCCTATGTTGTATTTCCCCTGCTTAAAACCCTTGATAGCTCATAGTTTCACTCAGGGATGGCTTCTAATGGCCTGAAAGGCCCAACACAACCTGATCCCATCGTTTCTGACCCCATCTCCTCCCACTTTCCCCTTGTTCTGTCTATTACAGCCAACCTGGCCTCCTTGCATTTTTTGGGAACATGCCAGGTACTGTCTGAGGGCTTTTGAATAGCCTGTTCTATCTGGATTGCTCTCCCCTGCAATACCCACGTGGCTAACTAACTCTCTTCTCTCACATGAGCTTTTCCACAAATGTCCCCTCCTCCCTGATACCCACCCTCAACACCCTCCTTAAAATTAAAACCAGTCATCTGTCCCATACTCCCCATCTCCCTTCCTCTGCTGTTCTTTTCCAATAACAATGATCACCTTTAAAACAACATAGTATGATTTATTTATTCTATTTATTATATATTGTCTGTCAGGCCTTGATTCCCTCCCCTGCCAGACATAGATTTTTGCCCATTTTGTTCACTGGTTATCCAAACTTCCTGGAACCGTGCCTGGTACATAGCAGACACTCAATAAATACTTGCTGTATGAATAAATACCACCATAAATAATTTAATACAGTTCATTTCACACAGTTGTTAACATACATGTAAACTAAATTCCTAGGTATGAAACTGCAAGGACCAAGGTCAAATGCATTATTTTGATACCACCAAACTGAAGTTGTAGTAATATATGCTCTTATAAAAGTAATGTATGAGAGTGGCAGTTGACTAACACCCTTTTTAACATGGTGTGCTATCACACTTCTTGATTTTTATCAATCTGATCGGTGACAAATGGCACCTTGGCAGTTGAACATCTTTTTCAATGTCTGAGAGACATTTCTGATTCATTTTCTATGGCTGTCTGTTCAGTTTTTGCCCCTTAAAAAAAATTAAGTTGTTGATAATTTGTTTTTAAAGATTTATTTGAGAGAGAGAGAGACAGACAGAGAGGGAGGAAGGACAGAGGAAGAGGGAGAGAATCTCAAGCAGACTCCCAGCTGAGCAGAGAGCTGGAAGCAGGGCTCAATCTCATGACCCCGAGATCAGGAGCCGAAATCAGGAGTTGGACACTAAGCAAGTAGGCCACCTAGGTGCCCTTGGATCCTCTTCTTTTTAATGTATGGGAATTCTTTACATAAATGGGAGTTCTATGTAACCTGTTTTTCTTTTTGTCCCATGAACTGAGGAGCCCAGAGTTTCCTTTTATTAGGGATATTTTATTACCAGAGTCTCCTAGGAAGACCCACAGTGGAGCAGCCCCGCTGTTCTCCACCTACATGACCTCTAACCCCTGCAGCACCATCAGTCAACATCTGACTTGAGCTGGTGACAGTATGATGGTGCCAAGATGCTTTTGCTCTTCCTTCCTCTCCCTGATTTAGATTTGGAGAGTAAGGAAAAGATAAGAAGAAACATGAAAACATTTTCATTTACACTCAATCACTAAATCCTATTAACTCTACCTCCTAAACATCTCTCAAATCCACCCAGGTCTCTCCATCTCCCACTACTGCATGAGTTAAGGGGCTTTGAGTCCCTTGCTGTACTACCCTCTGAGCTAGTTTCCTCGCTTCCAGTTTTGCTTTCCTCGAACCCAAAACCCATGCTCCAGCCAGGTGAATTCTTGCCCACCACATATACTGTGTCGTTCCCCTACTTCAAAAATGGCTTCACTCTGTTTTTAGAATAAAGTGTAAACACCCTAGTCTGATGGCCCCAGCTTATTTCTCCAGCCTCATCTTTGCCCACATACATCCACGTATGCTTTTTCCAATCTTGGCACTAATCGCACTCATCAGTCTCTTTCCTTGTTTCCCCCACCTGACAGGAAGCCCCTTAGGCCAGGGAACATGCTTCACTCTGCTGTAACCCCAGGATCTAACCAGGTAAGTCACAATAAATATAAATATAGTAAATATATATGTACTTATATATAACTATATATAAGTATAGTAAATATAAATATAAATAATATAGTAAGTTGCAATAAATATCTGTAAAATGAATAAATTAGGGCTACCTGGGTGCCTCAGTCAGTTAAGCATCTGACTCTTGATTTCAGCTCAGGTCATGATGTCACAGTCGTGAGATCAAGCCCCTCATTAGGCTCTGAGCTGGGCGTGGAGCCTGCTTAAGACTCTCTCTCTCCGGGTGCCTGCGTGACTCAGTGGGTTAAAACCTCTGCCTTTGGCTCAGATCATGATCTCACGGTCCTGGGATTGAGTCCCACATCTGGCTCTCTGCTCAAGGGGGAGCCTGCTTCCCCCTCTCTCTCTGCCTGCCTCTCTGCCTGTGATATCTCTGTCAAATAAATAAATAAAATCTTAAAAAAAAAAAAAAAACTCTCTCTCCCTAATAAAAATAAATAAATGAATAAAGACATGAAGAATGAGAAAAAGAAAAACAGACACTAATAATGTTAAATCTGAACTATCTCTTTCATTTATAAAACACTTTTATAGATATTTGAGTCACAAAAATTCCATTTAAATGTCATTATTATTTTAACATGAGTTAAGAGTGATAGCAGAATCAATTGACCAAAATAACATCTAGCATGAGATAGATTTGCTCAGCAGATCCTGAGAGAAAACTGGTTACTTCTATCTCACTGTGTACTTGGACCCGGTAGCATTCTATGTAGCACATAGTAGCTGCTCAATAAGAGGCAGATCCTGTAACTATTAGATGCACAGTGACTTGAACTCTCGCATGAATGAAGCAATGAATGCAGTATATGCAATGTTTCTCTCTCTTTCTCCTGAAAGCTTCTCCTGTTTTTCTCTAACTAGCACTGCCATAATAGCAGAGCCCGATCCTAATGGTTCATTAGAGAGAAAATATTTCTCTGTTTGATGATCAGGACCTGCTTAAGCAGACCAATGACTCCGGTCCTTCTATCTCTCAAGGTTCAGTCATTCCCCTAAAGGAGTCTTGTCTCTGTCAAAGCTGTCTCTAAGTCTTGAGTCTGCCTCCTACTGAACACTGGAAGAACACATTTCCTCCCAAAGCAGCTCTGAGACAGGTGCACAAGCACTAATCTGCACTCAAAAGCCATCAACTGAGCAGTCATCATACTTAAAGTTGTATCAGGGACCTCAGTAAAAGGCACAGCCAAAATCTGCTCAAACAAAATGCCATTTACCATGAAGTCATTGCCAAGCTTGTAGTGTCCAATGCCATAATTGTAGGTCAGTTCTGCGACAAAATGATCATCCTCAGGTCCAAATCCCACCATTGTCTTACTCCATTTCCCATCATAAGGCCTAGAAAGATGAAAGTAAATGAATCCAGTGAACACAGACAAAATCTGCATCAGGCCTCCCCTCAGGAACTCTTGGGACAGAACAGTAGGCAGTCCCCTCTGGTCCTCTAAGTACCTGTAAGGATGCGATGACCTCTCAGCTGTTTCTAAATGCAGCTATGGACAGTGCTCATGGGCCTCACCACCAGAGGCTCCAAAGATCACCTGTCTGGCACTTACTTGAGGGAAAGATTTGTTTACCTTTTCTTTAAAGCAGGGGACATACTCCTATAAAGATACTTCTCCAACCGGACCTTTATATTTTTGCATATCTCTCAACAAGCATGCAATTCTCATTAGGCCTTGGAATTTTCCAGTTTGCTATGGCTACTAAGCTAAGACACTCAATAAGACATTGCTTCATTTAGGGCCACTGGGTGGCTCAGTCAGTTAAGCATCTGCCTTCGGCTCAGGTCATGATCCCAGGGTCCTGGGATTGAGGCCCATGCTGGGCTCCCTGCTCAGGGGAAGTCTGCTTCTCCCTGTCCCTGCTGCTCCCCTTGCTTGTACTCTCTCTCTCCCTCTGTCAAATAAATAAATAAAATCTTTAAAAAAAAAATACAATGATTCATTTAGAGGATACACTTACTTGTGTTTTTTAGAGCTGTCACCTTAATTTATTGATTCCTAAATGTATTCTACTACCTTATACTCACTTCAAACAACTTTCTTCCGTTTTCCAAGGGTATTCAGAGCCTAAAGGAGATTTTAAGAAACAAGGTGTCATACCCATTACAGGTAGCTTTGCAGCCCTCTTCAAATTCCTCATGCCGCAGAATCTGATAAGGAAATTAGAATACCAAGTCAGGCAAACAAGATTGTGAAATCTACCTAGATTTGGAAGCAGCGCTGTGAAGTTAAAACCATCACCACGACCCAGAAAACCAAAGGATGGCCCCCAGCATTACAGAATTCGGATTTGGAATCCTGGCTGTCACTCAATAGTTGTCTGAGATTGAGAACGTTGCCTGAGAATGTTGCTTAGGGCCTGAGTCTCTCCATGTGTTGTGAGAATAGATAACTTATTACACCATCGGACACAGAAGAACCCCACACACAGTAGCCTCTCAATGTCTTAAGTTTCTATTCTCCTTTTTGATTCCCACAGCTATGGCTCCAGTTCAACTTCCTATCAGTTCTCTCCTAGACTATTAAAAATCATCTTTACTAATCTTTCCTTAATACCACCATAAAATTACGTCCCTCATGCACAACTCTGATCACAACATTACCCTGTTCTAAAATGTAAGAGAGCTCTCTACTTACTGTGCCATAAAATCCAAATACCTCAGTATTCAAGATACTATCAGAAGTAGTCCCAACCTATTTGTCCTGATATCCCATCTCAACTTCAACTAAGAAATCTAAGCTGAAGGCACAGAAAACTAGTGGTGTTTCCCAAACATACCTTATCTTTGCATGGGTTCTTTCAGTTTTTCCAGTATACTCCTCCCTCTAATCTTTGTAGAAATCCTGCCTATTTTTATAGATCAACTCAAATGCAAGATGTCCATGAATTATTTCCTGATGACCCAAGCTGAAGTTAAATCTTTCCTGTAGTAATTTTTAATAATACTAGTAGCTACTACTTATATAATACATATGATGTATCAGATATTCAGTGTTTAATCTTCACAACAACCCTTTAATCAATAAGGAAACATATTAAGGGAGAGTTTTGTGGTTTTTCATCACTTATGAAGTTTTCACTTCCATTACTGTTAGCTATGTACAAACCAAACTGTTATCTCCACCCCTATCCTATGCCAGAAGCTTTAGTTGAAGACAGACACTAAGGTCATTTTCATCTTTGCCACCAAAGCTGTCACCAACATAGGACCATGAAGCACAGACGATAGGTTTTAAGTGACTGATGAATTCAGGTAACTCCCTTGCCCTCTACATCTTCTGCACTCTCTAAATTGCACTCTTGCACCTCTAAAGCCCTGGCTTATCGGGAGCTCCCCAATAGCTTCCACCTCCATTTGCCACCCAGGTGATCCCTGCAGAATCACAGCTGATCAGCGCTGGAGGGGCCGCTTCCGGGTGTCGGAGACAATGGGTTCTGACTTCACACTTAGATCTGGACTGTTGAGAGGAGGGCCGGAGCATTCACCCGGATACCGAACACCCGTGAGAGACCATTCAAAGCAGGCCTGAGAAAAGCAAAGCTCTAAACAGGCGGATGATCTTAGCCGAAAGGCTCCAAACCGGAAGCGATTGGGTTATTGTTCATTGGGAGAGTATTATATTACTTTCTGTTTACTGTCTTTCCCACTAGACTGGAAAGTCCACGAAGGCAGAGCCTCAATATTTGTGAATGAACTCAAATGAAACAAACGTGTGTGGGGACACAGTCGGCGACTAATAAAGACCCCTTCCAAGATCACCAACCCAACCAGCAACATACAACGCTTCCTGAAGCTGAAACCCCAACAGGGCTAATGGGGAGACCAGGGCTAAGGTCGGACACCTGGGCGCCAGCGGAGATTCAAGACACACCCAATTGTCTCTTTCCTGGGCCAGTGGGGCGCAGCGGCCCCGGCCACCCACCCTCGCGCCCCAGCCCCTCTCGGCCCCGTCTGCACCTTCATCCCCAGGACATCGCGAAAGAAACGCGCGGTCTGGAAGCGGTTTCCCACTTTGAAGACGAAGTGCAAAGCTCGACGAGTAGCCATTGCCACAAGCACCACACATCCGGCAGAACTAGAAGCCTGCCAGCCCGCAGATGCGCAGACGGGTCGTGACGTCACTGGCCGCCGCCGGCGCGTTCCCGTGACGCAACCCACGGCGCGGGGGAAGATGGCGGCCCTGGTAAAGGGCTGGTGGTGGGCCACGCGGCCGCTGCTGTGGGTGGTCCAAACCTGGGACCTCGACGGGCGGCGCTGGGTCCGGGCGCTGCGGCGGAGCCCCGTGAGGGTGGTGTTTCCATCCGGACAGGTCGTGGAACGAAAGCCCACGGGCCCTGGGAAGCAGCCCCAGAGGGCTGCGGCTGAGGCCAGTCCCTACGAGCAGCGACCAAAGCAGCCGTTTCAGGTGTCCCCAACCCAGACGCCCTGCACCTGGGAAGAGTCGGGGCTTCGCTATGATAAGGCTTTACCCGGGGACAGAAGGCTGAGGTGATGTGTTCCTGAGACTTGTTTTGTATTCCACTTTCTCTTCCTACCTGCCAGCGGGAACTTAACGTTTTTCCTCCCATTGGAGGACTTCTCCCGGTATAACTCTCTGGTTTTTATTATGCTTGGAGGGCAGAATAAGTGTTTTCTTTGAAATTCGTTTATGTCTATGAAGCTCTTTATGTCTCTTAGAACTAGGTGTGTCTCCGTAACAAGGATGTTGGTAATTACCTGTCTTTTTGTTTCCACCCACAGCAGTGTAATGACAATAGTTAAGTCCAGGCCATTTCGGGAAAAGCAAGGAAAGATCCTGCTGGAAGGCCGCAGGCTGATTGCAGATGCCCTCAAGGCTGGTGCTGTGCCCAAAGTTTTCTTCTTTAGCCGTCTGGAATACATAAAGGAGCTACCCATTGATAAGCTGAAAGGTGTCAGCCTCATTAAGGTGAAATTTGAGGATATCAAGGATTGGTCCGACCTAGTAACACCACAAGGAATAATGGGTCAGTGGTTATACTATGTGTTACTAGAAGTAGAGATCTGGGATTACTTATTCATAATTGTCTTAGGGCAACACATTTTATTTGAACCAAATTCAAAATGTTTTCTTAAGACACCCAGAAAAAGGGGCACCTGGGTGGCTCAGATGGTTAAGTATCTGCCTCCAGCTCAGGTCATGATCTCCAGGTCCTGGGATCCAGCCCCATATCAGGCTCCCAGCTCAGCGGGGAATCTGCTTCTCCCTCTCTCACTCCCCCTGCTTGTGCTCTCTCTCTCTCAAATGAATGAATAAAATCTTAAAAAAAAAAAAAAAAAAGACACCCACCAAAAATACAGTTCTGAAATCTGTGGATCTTATAGTATTTTCAGTGGAAACTGCAGTCAGTTTTTCTGTCAATTGTATTATGGTTCTTTACAGTCTCTGGGAATAACCACTGTTCCTTAAACATTATAATTTTTTTTGGTAATTTCTTCAACCTTTAATGTCCAACTAAAATATAAGAAAATGTTTACAAAAATATTTAGCCCTCCATTTGCACAAGACTTCTGCCAGTGTGGTGATGCCTCTCCGGCGTTGACCCGTTATTCTAGAAGCTTACTTACTGAGGAGTAAGCTGCAAGCTGTTACCCTGCTTGGCCCATTGAACAGGAAACGGTGTCTTTATTTGTTTGATTCTAACAAGATTCTAATAGACTGTGAGGTCTATTAGCACTTGGAAGATATTTTTTCTAAATATGGAAAAACTAAATTTTTTTTTTTAAGATTTTATTTATTTATTTGACAGAGATCACGAGTGGGCAGAGAGGCAGGCAGAGAGCCTGATGTGGGGCTTGACCCTAGGATCCTGGGATCATGACCTGAGCCAAAGGCAGAGGCTTTAACCCTCTGAGCCACCCAGGCCCCCCAAAACTAAATTCTTTATATCTTTTTGACATTGGAATTATACCTTAGATCTGATAATTGAATGGCAGTAAGTGGAGAATTTTCTCTTGGATAGTAAGGGGCAGTTGGGGCAGGGTCTCTCATATCATTGTGCATGTGTTTCTTTGTGGTAAAGTTCAGCTGTTAGTTGGGAGAGGATATTCTGGGGACCATCTCTTGTTCTGTAATCCAGCAAGTCATAAGGATCTGTGACCCTACGCTTAGAACTCTCCTAGGGTGGGGATTTGGGACTGCTAGAGTCTTTCACTTACTCTAAGTGTTTGTGCTCTCGTTAGCTACACTTCTAATTCCTTACTTTATGCTACAGTGCAGGTATCACTCATTTTCACTATGCTTGCCACTTTGGGCCTGTGGGCTAACAGTGGCCAGCCCACCCAGGACTTCTGTAGCCCTCCTTGTCATGACTGCTTTCATTTCATGACTCTGAAAAATACATATTATTTAGCTTATTCTTATGTATTATTTATATCGGGGGGGCGGGGTCGGGCAAAGGGAAAAAGAGATAAGACCGCCTGTCAGACTTCCAGCACCTCTCTAAAATCCAGTGATAGAAGCAGGGCCTCTGGTAGAGAGCTCTTATCACTAGAGCTGATTAGGTAGAAGTTAAAGAATTCCTGAGGCCCCTGCCCCACTGAATGGTCTTAAAGCTATCTGTGGCTCCTAAGGGCAGGACCTTTAGACAGGTGCCTAATATCCTGGTGCCTTCATTGATGGCTTTAGGTGTAGGTATTTATGTGTTCTTGGTGTAAACAGATTGGACTGGCCTGTGGCGGGGGAGGGGGGCAGTTTAGGAGCCTCTGATAACATTAGGAGCCCACACACAGCATATATTGATTGTGTTTGCAAGAGTTTTTCATAGGAAACGTTAGGACATGTGCATAGAGATACAGGGATGTTCGCTGCAGGGTTGTTTATAATAGGGAAGAATGGAAAATAAGCTAAATGGCAGTCAGTTGGGGAAGAGCTAAATAAACCTGGGATGTTCATGTTACAAAATAGCGTGAAGCAGTTAAAATAAGGTAGCTCCGAATGGATCGATGTGGGAAGTTCTCTAAGACATCTAGTGTTAGAGAATTGAATAAGGTTACAGAATAACAGAGGGTGTGACTCTTTTGTGCAAAAGAAAATAGTGCCTCTTTATGGGTAGATGTATATATACGTAGGTAGATGCATGAAACGAAACGTTCTGAAGGGATACAGCCTCTGATCCAAAATAGTTATGGGGGTGGGGGGCACCTGGGTGGCTCAGCCGTTAAGGGTCTGCCTTCAGCTCAGGTCATGATCCTTGGGTCCTGGGATCAAGCTCCACATGGGGCTCCCTGCTCAGCGGGGAGCCTGCTTCTCCCTTTCCTACTCCCCCCTGCTTGTGTTCCCTCTCTCGCTGTGTCTATGTCAAATAAATAAAATCTTTTAAAAAAGCAAAACAGGGGCACCTGGGTGGCTCAGTGGGTTAAAGCCTCTGCTTTCGGCTCAGGTCATGATCCCAGGGTCCTGGGATCGAGCTCTGCATTGGCCTCTCTGCTCAGCAGGGAGCCTACTTCCCTTCCTCTCTCTGCCTGCCTCTCTGTCTACTTGTAATCTCTGTCAAATAAATAAATAAAATCTTTGAAAAAAAAAAAAAAGCAAAACAGTTATAGGGGCTGGGTATCACTGGTAGGACTGTATGTATGAAATTTTTTTTCTTAAGATTTTATTTATTTATTTGACATAGAGAGAAAGACCACAAGTAGGCAGAGAGGCAGGCAGAGAGAGTGGGGGAAGCAGGCTCCCTGCTGAACAGAGAGCCTGATGTGGGGCTCGATCCCAGGACCCTGAGATCATGACCTGAGCCGAAGGCAGAGGCTTAACCCACTGAGCCACCCAGGCGCCCCTGTATGAATTTTTAAAATCAGAATGTATTCCTGTATTGCTCATGTAACTTAATATAGGAAGATGGATAAAGTAATGAAAAGCCAAATAATTTCCTTGGTCACAGCAGACAAGTGAACCACCTGTTTTGTTTCCTCAGGGATTTTTGCCAAACCTGACCATGTTAAGATGACATACCCAGAGACTCAGCTTCGCCACTTGCTGCCCTTATTGTTGATTTGTGACAATCTCCGTGACCCTGGGAACCTGGGGACGATTCTGAGATCTGCTGCTGGGGCTGGCTGCAGCAAAGTATTACTCACCAAAGGTCAGAGCACTTGTTGCTGGGTGGGTCGGGTGGCCATTTGTAAGTGAGCCAGCTCTGTGGGTAGACACTCATGGATTTGAGTCTTGAACCTGCCCCTTATTAGCTTATATGTGAGCAATATTCTGAGTGTCGGTTTCCTCCTCTGTAACATGGTAGATAACAGAATCTACCTGGTAAGACTGAAGATTGAGATGGCATGCACGTGGGGTTCTCAGCACTTGGCTGAGTACTTGAGGAAATGCGGATTCTCTTTTAAAATTATTTTGACACCTGCTATATTATTAAAGAACTTAAAATCAGTCAGGGAAAGAAATAGATGCCAGTTTTAACATTTCAGGTCCTTCCTGTAATGATCTTGAGTTACCAAAATATTGGGTACATGAGACCTTTCTAACTCTTGACCTGCTGAATGCTATAAAAGGAATGATGCAGACGGAGTGTGATTATGAAATTGGGATGCATTTGTCTTAGCCTTGGGATGGGTCAAACACCCCCACACAAGTTAGCCTCATGACATTTCTCTCCTGTCATCAGAAATGGGATGAGTAGGGGGCGCTTGGGTTGCTCAGTCAGTTGGTTAAGCATCTGCCTTTGGCTTGGGTCATGATCCCTTGGTCCTGGGATCCAGCCCCATGTCAGGCTCCCTGCTCAGCGGGGAGTCTGCTTTCCTTCTTCTTCTACCCTTCCCTCTGCCTGCCCCCCATCCTGCTCTTTTGCTCTCTCTCAAATAAATAAAAACTTTAAAAAAAAAAAAAAGAAAAGAGATGAGCGGGCTTGGTTCTAAAGAGGCTTACCTAATACCTGGGACATACCTAAAAACTGCTTCTTACAACTTGTGGGGAGGGTGGGAGGGAGAGGATCATTCACTGTAAACTAGTAATGACACCCACTGCTGAGACTTGCCTCAGTGTTCCTTTCAACCCTTCATCCCTGTCCCACGTTGTTGGAATAGGTGGAGTAGATACAGGGACACCAGCATGAAGAGCTTGGTCTGGGGTTCCATCATCAGTACCCTGCTTAGCCACCCCCAAGAGCCGGTGTGGTTTTGAAAGTGTATCTCTATATTGCAGGTGGGCGGTTTCCACATTGATGGTGGTGGTGCGTAGAGAGGAGGTGGGGAAGGAGTAGGGAACACTTGGAGTGGTGCCCAGGATGGAGGGTATGAGGGCGAGGGGGGAAATCTCCTCTTGTCCCTTACTCCCCATGGGAAAGGGGTCAGACTGGATGGCTCCCCTCGTGGGTCTTGGCCCCTCCCCTGTCCCTCCCTCACCTCCAGCTTCTTGACAGAGAGCCCACCTCCCATCTTTGGGTCCTTGTGGTGTTGGGGAAAGCCCATTGGTGCAATGTGTGGGCAGGGTTCTGTTCTCTTTTTAAAATTTGGTTTGCCTACTTAACTCTTTCCTGAAGTTGGGTTAATTTTTGCAGTAACTTAGAATGCAGAGAGTTATGCTAATGAGTTTGGGGAGGGTGGACCCCTGGCCTGCAGTCCTGGGAAAGAGCGTGTGCAAGTGGCTGGGCTTAGCAATTCTTTTTTTTTTTTTTTTTTTTTTTTTTTTTTTTTTTTTTTT
>NW_019154110.1:2576874-2655807 GCF_002288905.1 Enhydra lutris kenyoni
TTTTTTTTTTAAGTTTTTATTTGACAGTGATCACAAGCAGGCAGAGAGGCAGGCTGGGGGGCAGGGGGAGCAGGCTCCCTGCTGAGCAGAGATCCTGATGCGGGGCTCCATCCCAAGGTCCTGGGATCATGACCTGAGCCGAAGGCAGAGGCTTTAACCCACTGAGCCGCCCAGTTGCCCTGGGCTTAGCAATTCTTTAAGAAGGCTTCCTTTAGCCTTGTTACTGTGTTGTGAGAGGGTGTGCAGGTGTATGTAGGAGAAGGCTGTTGCCTTGGCTCTCCCTGGATTACTGTAATGGTCCCCATCAATTTTCCCCCTCTCTAGTGGCTTCGCTGCCCTGGTGCAGATTCAACATTGAAGCCAAATGGGTCTTTCTAACGCATAAACCAGATTCTGTCACTCCTTTGCTTAAAATCCTTCCACCCCATTATGTTGTCTAATGGATAAAATCCCAAACTTCCTCAGCTTGGCTACCCACCCTCCTTTAAATTGGTCCTTGCCTGCCTCCTGTGTCATCTCCCACTGCACCCCACCCATTATCGGCCAGATCACCTTCCTTACAGGGTTTGGGCTGTGGCGTTCTCTATCACTCCCCCCGCCTTTCTTTGACAGCTTCCTCCTGTCCTTCCAGATCCAGCTCAGGGTCCTGTTCTGTGGGGTGTTTTTCCTGATCGTTCCACTTTGTACCAGGGTTTTCTGCCACCCTGTTCATGCTGCTTTTACGTCAATCACTGATACTGTAATCGTGTTCAGATATTGTCCCAACACTATTGCCCACTCTGCCACTCGAGGTTGGGGACTTTAATGCTCTTTGCATCTCCTGTACAGTGTGGCCCAGGTGAATGGTCCTGTTGAAGGCAGGAAAAAAGTCTGTTTCAGCACTAGCAGGAATTCATCCTGTGGTCCCTTTGCTAGATGCTGCCATAATTAGGGAAGCAGAGGTCCCAGCTCTCAAGAAGGCTACAGTAGGACATTTTTTGCTTTCTTTCCTGACCCAGAATTAATCTGATTTATTTAAAAGTCCCCTTGTCTGGGAGGATTTATAATCCTCATTGAATCCTGTCTTTTCTAGGCTGTGTGGATGCCTGGGAGCCCAAAGTGCTACGGGCAGCGATGGGTGCACACTTCCAGGTGCCCATCATCAATAATCTGGACTGGGAAACCTTGCCCAACTACCTGCCCACCAACACCCGGGTCTACGTGGCTGACAACTGTGGCCTTCATGCCCAGGCCCAGCTGTCTAATAAAGCCAGTGACCATGGCTGGGTATGTGAGCGACGACTTTCGAGGTTGCACAAGTATGAGGAGGAGGTGGAGGAGGAGGAAGACGATCTAGAACCTGGAGCCGGTAAAGCCTGGCTCCCTGAACTTGAGGTCCAGAGCTATGACTTGGACTGGACAGAAGCACCAGCAGCTGTGGTGATAGGTGGGGAAACCCACGGCTTGAGCCTGGAGTCCCTGCAGTTGGCCGAGAGCACCGGGGGCAAGCGGCTGCTGATCCCCGTCGTGCCTGGTGTGGACAGCCTGAACTCGGCTATGGCTGCGAGCATCCTGCTTTTTGAAGGGAAGAGACAACTGCGTGTGAAGGCAGAACACTCGAGCAGGGATCGAGTTAACCACTGAGAGGGAACCTGGAAGTCAGTCCTTGATTTAAAGGGTCCCAGCCCCTCCTGCATTGTTAGGAGATAGAGGCAGTAACTTGTGGCTTCCCAGGCCACATCCAGGAGGCAAGCGGTGGGCAAGGTGCTATTATATGGTTACTGGAAAAATAAGGATTTCCACGGGTCTCTGCTTATCCTCAAGAACAACAAGGGTAAGAATTCTTCCTGAGCTATCCTCTTGCTCCCTAACAAAACTTCCTCTTGAGAGAACCCAGAGATCGAGCATGATTTGTGTCCCAACTGGTGGCAGAGTGGGATTGCTTTGATAACGTTTGAGGGGAGCGGTTTTGGCAGGAACAGTCCCAGGCGGACGGCCTGGACTCACTGCTATGGGGCCCTACTGTGATCTGGTTGGCCCAGGACCTCATGCAGATGTTCCATGCCTGTGGCCCGCATGTTGTTCTTGAGCCCCTCCATGCCCTGTCAGCTTTTAGAAGGTCGGAGGACCCACAGACTTTGTGCTGTGCTGAGCCCACCAAGGCTGGGGCCTGGCCCTCTAGCTTCACAGAGCCGTACTGCCTGGCCCACCAGCGGGCTGAATCTGGGAGGCAATGCGGGGACCTCTGCCACTGGAGTCTGTTGACATTTGTTCTCAACACCTTGGAAAAGTACTAAGAAAACAAGAGGTCACGAACAGGAAGTTCATGCCTTTCCAGCATGAAACCGGCCTCCTGCAGCTTTGTCCTGGATTATTTGTTCCTGCTGAATCTTGTTACAAAATAAAGATCAAGGAAAGAGCAACAAACCCTATGCCTTGTTCCAGTAAAAACAAAACTGTAAAAAGAAGTATACCTATCCTGTAACTCTCAGCCTATTCTGTCACATCAGGTGAAAGAAATTTACATCCCATTCACTTGGCAGTCAGTGGCTCATATACCGTGACTTATGAGTTCCTGCATATTTGTGATGATCAGTCAGCAGAGCAGAGGGCGCGCTCTCCTTTCTTCAAAATGACCACGGGGGAAGCAGGTGGTGGCGGAGTCTTTTGAACGATGATAGAAAATTGCTCTCTTACATTCTTTTCCATCTGAAGACCAACATTTGTTTTTTTTGCCACTTCCCCAGGAAATCAGAATAAAAAATGAGCAAATGAGCAGTACATGACAAGCACGGTCTCAGAGACGCTGTGGGATGGTTGGTCCCCGGGCTCCTCTCCTTGCCTTTGTGCGGAGCGAGCGCTGTGGGTGATTTTTGCCACAAGGTGGCAGCCGTGCTTCAGAGCCACTCCCAGCCCTGAAGGAGGGGACGGGGGTTTCCTGGATTCAAGTTGTTGGAAATGCTGGAGTCTGGTCTCTCCACAGAGAGCAGGCCTGTGTTCTTGTGTTCAGAGGGGCAGAAGGTGGAGAAACATCCAGCGTCTGGTTCTCAGCAGAATCTGAGGCCTAGGTAGACGGCAGGCCAAACACTAAGGAGGAATCGGAGGTGGGAAGTGGCTGCAGCAAGATAAAAGCAGCCCAACTCCTTCCCTGGAGTGGAACGTCTGGGAAGGCAGCTCTGGGCAAATGCTGCTGTCCCCGGATGCCTGCAACTCCCCTTGGGAACCCTCACCCTGGTTTGGAGCTTCGGGGCAGGGAGAGCTACAGAGCCCTTTCCCAGCCCCCCAGCCCCACCGGCCAGCTTGCTATGAGAATCCTGTCCTTAAGGCCCAGAGGGTGAGCAGACCTCTGGGGACAGGTTTCCACCAGTTTCACCTGGACCTCCTACCCCTTGCCCCATGGTTGATAGGAACACCTACTGTACCCCTCCAAGCTGAGCTGCCTTTAGCTCTACTTTGGACATCTTGCCCCTTCAAGGCCCCAGCAGCAACACCTCACCGGGGGTCCTAGGACTAGTGCTGAAAGCACACTGCAGGGCCCAGATGTCCCTCTCCCCCTCCAATCCTGGGGCCCAGCCCCTCACCCCACCCTTCCCCGGGAGCAGATCTGGCTGGCTCACTTAAAATAATTTTAGGAAACACTCATGTAGGCATCTTTAAACTCCAGGAACTTACATTCTGTCTTCCATCAGTGAACATGCAGAGGTAATGAGCTAGAAGCCAAGTGAACGGATGAGCTCTTTATTGCTGTGGGCGACTGAAAAGTCTGAACAAGGTTGCCCTGTTTTATCGGTGCGGCTGAGACAGAGCAAGCTGGACTGCCCTGGCTGGACTCGGGAAGCCTCAGCCAAGGCCAACGCTCAGGGGCCAGGCGTAACCCGAGTCCGAATCTGTTGGAGGTGGCACTGGTTCTCTTCCTACTACATTTGTTGTAGGGAAGCTACCTTCAGCTGAAGCCGCCTGTTTGGAGGGCCCTCCTCAAAGCTGCTGCTACTTCAGAATGCAAGAAGGGAATAAGGGTTGGGGAGGGGACAGGGTTGCAGCAGGCTCTGGCCTCCCACCTTCCCTCTCACTTCTGTGATGGGAGGTATGTATGTGTGTTGGGGTGGGGGGCGGGGGGTGGGAGTGCATACTGACTGCAGACCGGGAGGCATAGTGGCTTCTGACTCGGTTGGGGACTTCCTTCCACATCCTGTGATGCCCAAAGATTTCCTTTTTAGCCCTGGGTCCCAACATCATGCCTCCTACTGAATCCTAGTTCTAGCCCGTGTGGGTGACTGGCTTGTGTGAGGCACGAGCACCCAGGAATCTGGACTTGGGGCTGCCTGCCTCCTTTGGGCTACACACTGGCCGACAGGCTTCCATGAGTTGGTGCGTTATTAACAGAAGTCCAACAGTCCTTCAGAACAAGTCCTACCCAACTACAACCACACACTTCCTGGCTTGGGAAGTATTCCAAACCCCCAAGGGGCTGGAACACATTGTACCTTAAACAAAGCAGATTTTCTTCATGCTTTCACATTTGAGGCATACCCAGGACGTCCTAATGTCATAGTTCCCCCACTAGACGGAAAAATCCCAGCCATAAAGTAGACCCAACATAAAATTCTCCTGTAAACTGCCCTCTGCTTCCCGGAAAATATATCCTTTGCACCATTTACTAACACTGAACAATCAAGAATGAAGCTAATAGGCAACGGCCATTTGTCAACAAAGAATTCTCCCTTGGGCGACCTGCTTGGATGTAAGCCATGGAGTCAGCAAAGAGGGAGCCTGGGTGCCTGGGTGGCTCAGTGGGTTAAGCCTCTGCCTTTGGCTCAGGTCATGATCTCAGGGTCCTGGGATCAAGCCCCGCATCGGGCTGTCTGCTCGGGGAGCCTGCTCCCCTCCTCTCTGCTTGCCTCCGACTACTTGTGATCTCTGTCAAATAAATAAAATCTTTTTAAAAAAAGTGGGGGGGGGGGTGGTTCAGGGAAGTTGAAAGATCCCAAGCTGTGGGCCTCGGGGTCAGTCTTTGGGGTCAGTACTCCATTCACACGGCATCACCCAAAGGAGCCACAGAGGGCCACTGTGGAAGCTCCCCACCATCCACATGAGGTCATGTGCTAGTCCTATGGGGCAAGCACTGGCCTCCCCAGCCTGGCCCAAGAAGATGGCTTACAATCAGGATGTGTCTGCACCTGTGTGCAGGGGACTGGGCCAGGTGCCTGCTCAGATCCCTCCTGGAGCTACGAGCCAAGTCTACACACATGTGCAGGTGCGTGCGTGCGTGTGCGCGCACACACACACACACACACACACACACACACACAGGAACACTTGGTATTCTCCCTAAGTTGACACCTGTCTGGGTCCTGCTGATCTAATCTTGGACCATGGTTCTGTCTCTAGATCACTGCAGAGCTCCGTGTGCTACCCCAGAACAAGGCAGCAGGAGGAGAAAACAGCTTTTGTGTCTTTAATTAGGCAAGAGGCAAAAACAAAGTCTGGCTGAAAATTTACCACTTGAAGCTTGGCTGATGCCAAAGACAGTGCCAGCTCCCTGTGCTTGGGTAAGCAAGAGCCACTGCATTTGAGGACACACTTGGCAATGGTGGGTGGGTCGGGGTTGGAGCAGGGGAGCAGGCAGCCACCTCACTCCTGGAAAGGAAGCTTCAGTCGCGGGCGCGCACTGCATGCACCAATTCCAAACACACTCCCTTTCTCTTAACCGGATCTTTATTGTTGAGGACAGGTTAAAAAAAAAAGTCTCATCTCTGTTGTGAAAACAGGTAGAACAGGATATGGAGGTCATTGTGGCGAGCACAAGATCTGGAACCCCAGGGTGGCATCTTTCCCGCCCACCTTCCTGCCTCCAGGCACGGGTTCCCTCGCAGCTGACCAAAGCCCTTGAATAGATCACAGCCGGGGTTTTAACCTGCTTCCAATTAGTGACAAGAATTAAGGTACCTTGGAGCTGCTTAGTGGGACTTGGGAAGCCACCCACATCGTCTGCATCAAGAACCTTGAGGATCTCTGGCACTAATGAGACGGGGTTTTGCTGGCATCGGCGAAGTAGTCTTCTCGCAGCGTTTGCCCTCAGAGCCGCCATATATACCCAGAACTTGCTTGTCGTAAACCTTCCCACTGATCTCAACCCACATGCCGCTCTAAAAGGGGAATTCTGGTGACAAGGATCCAGTGGCCCTTATGGGCAAGTAGTTCAGTCAGCCCTGTAAGGCCCTAGAAGAATCACAGATGACCTAATTTGTCTGCTGCAGGGACTTACAGGGACCCCTCACGGGACTGGGTTCCTTCTGCACCAGTAGAGAAGAGACTTCTCTTCCCAGGCTATCATGATACAGGACACAGGCAGAAATCCAAGGAACTCCATCTTCCAAGTGAGGGGAGCTCACCTTGTCCTTGCATCCGCCACACTCCCAGAGGAGAGTTCCCAGAGAAGTCCCTAGCCCAAGCTAGAGCTAGGGTTGCCCATTCTTCACAGGGAGAGCTGCGTGGGGTTCCCTGTTTTGGCAACTGGCCTCGGGCTTCAGAGCATGTGCTCCCCTCTGGGGAGGGAATGAGCACCAGTGTCCACAAGGAGGCCTGTGATCGGGGAATCCACCCTCTGCCAGCGCCGAGCAGACCCAGGAGAGATGGCAGCCGGAGCTCCAGCAGGGATCTGCCTGTGGTCCGCTAAGCCAAAGGAGCTCCTCGGCCTTAGATGACCAGTTCTTCACAATTCTCAAACACCGCTACTAAAGCCTCCAAAGAAAGTCAAGAGGATCTTGTATGTCCCCCCGCCCCTCCCCAGAGCCCAGCACCACGAGCAAAAAGATTTTTGTTACGAAGCACAGGAAGGGCCAAGTTGTTGATAATGTCCAGAGATGCCTGCTTTATTTCTCGCTAGGCGGATGCATTTCAGGCTTGTGACAAGTGACTGATTACCAGCTAACTCTGAACCTCCGAACTACGAATCAACAATCAAGTCAGCAAGGAGCAGTGCTGTCAATAGCTGACCAGCTGACGGGGCTCTGGGGGACGAGTGGAGCCAAGGGTAAGGCCTGTGATCGCATGAAAGGCCCTAACGCCTGGTTAAGAGAGGCCCAAACCCTGTGAACCCCTAGGCGAAGCCCTCCACCCCAAGTGCCAAGGACACAGCTGTTAACTTCCTTCTGTGGGAGCCAAGCTACCTGAGCCTAGCCGCGTGCATCCAAGGCCCACTTTTAGTGGACACGTCCTCTGATCCCCCTGCCACCCTAGGACACAGCTCTTTGTGCAGGTTCTTAGAAAAAAAAGCTAGGCTTCTGGTAATTTCTTGTCTCTTTTTAGTTCTGCTTTAAAAAGAAAAAAGGGATGACGGGTAACCAAAGGCGGACACAGGCACCTCGGCAGAGCTGCAGCGGCCCCAGGCCCAGAGCTGGGCCGAGTCAGAGGTCTGTGCCGGTGAGGCGGGGCTCCTCTAAGGACACAGGGCCGGGTGCCTCCCGGGAAGCTGTCCAAGAGGGGGGAATTTATTAACAAAACTCCAAGACCATAGAGGCTGTCCGTATGAGAAGGCAGAAACTTGGAGAGGTAAGATCCAGGAAGAAAGATGTAAGGAAAAAACGAGAAGCTCGTTCTTATCATGTGGCGGTAGGAGCTCAGAGGAAGCCATCACTACATGAATCACTACCAGAGCTACGCTTTTTCTCCCCGAGAAAGAACACGAGCTTCCTTTGAGATCTTGAGATCCCCTGGCCCAAGAACTGACTGCCAAGCTGGTGTTTTCCCCTCGCACCAAGAGAGACGAAGTCACTTAGGAGAAAGGAGGTTCTCGTCAGCAGCTCCCTTTCCCTCACTGAGCTGTGCTGGGCCCTGCGCGAGCGTGCGGACACCAGGGGTGGGACCAGAGCTCCAGTGTGCTGTCCCTCCATGTTCGTTCGGCACAAGACCACCTGGCAAATACTTCGCTGAGAGCTAGTGACTGGGAGCAGGCCGGAGTCCTGGTTCTGGCCGGGTTCTGCCAGCCCTGTGGATCCCAAGCAGAGTCTCCAGACACAGTGGGGTTCTTCTGCTGCGGAGAGGAGGTGCACCTTGGGGTGCTAGCTGAGGAGTTAATGCAGAAAACAAGGCACCACAGAGAGGTTGGACACTTGGGTTGTATGATTCAGGACACGCTGGAAAAGTCCAAGGGTGGAGGGAAGGAGAGGGAGAAGGAAGAGGAGAAGACCGAGTTTTTAAATAACATCTCCTGAGGCTGGAGCCCCCTTAGATGGGCTCTGGTTTGAGCTTTTCTGCTAGGAAGTCATTCACAAAGGCCTCCACAATGGCAGGGGTGATCTCTTCCACATCCATCACGTACTTGGCCCGGGCCGACATGTCCAGAATGGTGAGCAAAGGGGCGGCCTCGGGCAGGTTGGTGTAATCGCGCAGGGAGTCAGTCATGTCGTCCTGGAAGTTACCAAAGGGAGAGAAAACCAGTAAGTCTTCGAGAAAGAGGAGAGAAGAGTCCCCTGCGGCATCCCCCCCAGATGGCAGGGAAAGCTGCCCCTCCAGTGTCCTGAAGAGTGGGTGGCCCCCGGGAAAGATGGGCTCTCAGAGAACAGGGAGCAGCGGACTCGACCCTGCCTTGAAGAATACTCTGCATCTCGCCAGACCACCAGACAAGTCCTCTTTCTTCCTTAGCACAGAAGCAACCTCTGCTTGCTAAAAATGTGTTGTCCTTTAAAGACTTCTTTTTGCCATTATCTCTTCAATTATCTGCAGCCCCACTCTGGGTATCTGAGGCCAATCTGGACTTCCAACTCTGGAATGATGTGAACAGAAATGGCTCACTGTCCCCATCCCACCCCTAAGGTTTAGGGGGCAGGAGCTGCACAGCCAGTTCAGAAGACAGGGTTTGTGAAGCTTATACGGGTGCCTATAACTGACCACACATTCCCACGGACTGGACTGTCCAGGTGAATTTCCCTTATTAATTATAAAAGCAAACCCAGAACCCCGAAGACTAGTAGAAGAATTTGTAAGGGAGCAAATATTTCAGACCACTTCTCATTTGGTAGAGAGCAGGAAACGGACTCCACACTCCCACCCCAAGGCCATCTCCCTATAAAACAGCACACACAGCCTTCTGAAGTGGAGGAAGGCCCAGGTCTCTCTGCACAGGAAGGGCTCGGGGCACTCCTGGCCTTAAATGCTGGCGAGCAGGAGGCACGAAATTTACCAATCACTGGTTTCTCAGACAAAAACCATTCCTTTTTCAAAGGGCAGATCTTTAGGAAGATGATTAGAAATAGCACACACTTCCAGCAACGCCCGGTGATTCAGCATCTCTGTTCTGGTTGACCCCCCGCCCCCCGCAGGCCCTCCGCGTGGGTTCATCAACCATCTCCAGGATAAGCAGAGGGGAGGCTCCTGGAAGACGACGGTCCACCGAACTCTCACTAGGAGGTCTGGGCCAAGCTGACTGAGCACAGTACTGTAGCCCCTCCCCTCTCCCTTGGAGGAAACCACGGGGAGATGAATTTTAATGTCTACTAAGGCTTCAGTGGGATGACTTCTGCCCTCAGAGCACAACAAATGCCCTTAGCTCCAGAAGGAGTGGGAGACATCACAGTCCTGGCTCAGAGGTGCCCCCATCAGTGCCTGATGAACCAGCACCCCACGCCCAGCCCCTTCCATGCTGCCTGGCTTCTGAGCATGGACGGCCAGGGAATGGGACTAAGAGAGCTACAAGGTCAGGAGCCCAGGTCAAGTGCACAGCAATGACAGGATGGCCAGGTGGGGAGCTGGACAGCAGAGGATTCTGTCAGACCCTCCCCCGTCCTGGTGCAGGCATCCTGCCCTTGGGGCCTGGCCACCTGCAGGACCACATGGACAGGAGTGAGAACACTGCCTCAGGGAGTCCCACTGAGCTCACGCTGTCTTTTGCACAACCCACTTAATGTGTGGCCCTGATAAGTCACTTCTGTGAGCCCAGGCCTTGTCCCCTGTAAAATGCATTCAAGAACGACGCTCTCAGGGTTAGGTGCGAGCCAGCAGATGAGCCAGCAAGTGCGCATGCCCGGCGGGCGCCCTCCAAGCCTCGCTGTGCTCATCTGTGAAACATAATGAAGCCGTTCCCAGTCCAGGGGGTGGGGCGGTGGGGAGGAACATGGGATGGTGCCCCTCAACCTCGCTGCCTGGTACACAGAAGACCCAAATGCTCCTTTTCAGTCACATGCCTAATGCACTCACTGAAGCTCCCCAGCCCCACCCCTGCCCCCTGGCTCCGCTAGTCTGTTGTGCACCCATCTTTCCTCTCACAGCCGTCTGAAAGGGGTTAGAGTTTAATACATTCAGAGCAGCCTCCATTTGTGCTTTGTGTGGAGGGGGCTTGTGTCACCCCAAGGCAGGGTCCTGTGAACCTGCTTTGTTCCCTCCACCCAGCAACAGAGCAGGGGGGAATTTAGCTGCCTGCGAGGGGCCCCGGCAGGGCTGAGCAGGGGTGGCTATTGAAACGGTGATGAATGGATGGTGGTTCGGGGTGTCTGGCCATGCGGGGTCTCAGGAGACCCCATCAGTACAGCGTGATATGAGTGCCGGGCTCCGACCCACTGGGATGCAGATGGGCGAAAGAAGGCAGGGGGCTTCCGAAAGGGTGTCTGTCCATCACCAGGTTTGGGCCGGCGCTGGGGTGGGGCGGGGGGAGATGGCGGAGCATGCGTGGACGGGCCGCCTGGGGGTGGGGACCGAGTCAGAGCAGCGACAGCCATCTTACAGGGACTCCTGCGTTGCCGGGATAGAGGCTCTGGCCCCCTGCGGGAGCTGGCCCAGCTCAACACCTGGCCTTCTCGCCCTGTGAGAAGTCCTCTGCGCAGTCCATCCCGCTGGAGGCCCTCAAGAGACAAGGCCTGGGGCGAGAAGAGATTGGGACAGCAGCAGTGTCCAACCTCAGCACCCTCCCCGGGGGCTGGGGAAATACAGGTCTGAGTCGTGGGTGTTGCCGGCCATGGGAAGCGCCCACTCTGCAGGCCAGGGCCCAGAGACTGGCCACGCAGACGCTTTGTAAAGCATCCCGGGCCTGGTTTGGACCCAGCCAGGAGGGAGGGAGTGCTGCTGACCATCTTTGTGGCTGCCACTCTTCCTAGCCGCCTGGGGAGCAGCCCTTTCCCGGGAGGGCGCCCCTGCGGCTCCGAGGCTGCCGAGTGGCAAACGAGGGAAGAAGGTACAGCAGCCACAGGAAATGGTTTTCCATATGGGATGACACACTTTTCATGCCACATCTGTCTGTGGGTTCTTCACCCCAGATCCTAGGGTTCCTTCTAATATCCCCTAGAGCTGCATCATGCACTTCCCAAAAGTTGGTCTGCTGAGCAGTCCGTGGGCCAGGCCCCAGCAGCACTCACCTCCCCCGCCACAAAGAACAGAAGTGGGGCTTCCTCCTCTTTGGCTTTGTACTTGGCAATGATCTTCTCGGCTATTGGCTGGATCAGCTGCTTGGCTGCCTCTGACTCCCCATCATCCTCCGAATCTGTAATGGGGAGAGAGAGACACGAGAAGCACTGGTTTGTGGAAGAGATGGAGTGGCGCCCCCTGAGGAAGCTGGGTCCAGGGCCTGAAATGCCTATTTGGGAAGCCCCTGCACGGAAGCAACATTTCCCCTGGGACACAGGCCTTGCCTCCGGGGTACATGGGGCCAGGGGGGTAGGGGCAGTCCGTGGCGCATGCGTACTACTGCACTGCGCTCCCGCAGGAACAACTCACTGACACCCCAGACACCGCTATTCTTTCCACCGAATTCATCACAAACCGGCCTTGGAAGCTGAGCTTTCCCGAAGCCAGGACCTGAGGTTTTTCTCTCAATCACAGAACCACAGAATGACCTCAGATCTGACCTCCTACTGAAGATGGCAGAAGGGGTGGTAGCTGGGGCATTGAGGAGGGGGTCAGGACTGCAGTCCAGTCTACAGCTTTGTGGCAATGGGGAGGCACTGGGACTCCTGGAAAGCCAACTTCATGGCTGGCTGGATTCATCAGGGAGAGGATGGACTGCCTTCCCTGGATGCCCCAGAGTCCCTGTTAGTCATCTCTTGCCTCCAATGAAAGAACAGCGGGGGAGCAACTCCGGGGGGCCCTGGGGCTCACTTCTGCAGGACCTTGTAACCCACAAGACAACGGGAGGCAGGCAGCAGGATTTTCACCCAGGAATGCCACACGGCCCCAGGGGCCCGCAGCGTGCAGCTGTGGCAGGAACTATTCCTGACCCACTGTGTGATGCTGGGAACTCACTTTGCCTCTCTGGGACTTCCTAACCAACTTCTAGAGAGGGCCTGTGAGATGCAACTGTCCCTCAGTTCAGAACGATTCCCTAGAGGCCCTGTAATGTGGGTATGTGAGCCAGCAGCAGGCAGCAAAGCCCCGAGGACAAGGATTCCCCAAGACCATCCTTCCCCAGGAGACCTCTTTTCTCCAAGCACAGCGACCTGCAAGTTGGTTTGCTGGCTTCCACACCAGACTTCCAGAGCACCTCCCCTACCCACCCCATCAACTAAATGGGTTTCGCAGCATCTCAGCTGTGGATCCTAGGACTCCAAATTATTTTGAGTTGGAGCTGAGTAACATGTCCCAAGGCAGAAGATGAGGTGGCGCCTGGCCAGCAGTCGCTCCTTTGCAAAAGGAACAGAGGTCACCCCACAGGTCTACAGGGAGCCTGGAGTGAATGTTCTGGTGTCTTCCTGCCCCGCAGAACAGCCCCCCCACTGAATAGAGAGTGGGGAGACTGAGAGGGACACCTGGCCTGAGATGCGGCCCTGTGGCTAGGGTGGGGGTGGGGCCTTCGCCCAAGGGGGCCCAGCCTGCAGCTGCCGCAGCCGGCTTCCTTCCAACAATGGGTCTGGTCGTGGGGGCCGGGCTCCAGCCTGACCTATTCTTCCCAGCCGGCAGTCTAGGAAGGAAAGCACAGAGCCAGCTCCCAGAACCCCTCCCGCAGGGGCAGAGCCATGAATAAATCATTGGGGTCAAAAGCAAGGCTGCTGGGAGAGACAAAGGCCCAGGCTTGGCATTGTTCCTGACAGAAAGAAGCTGCAGGGACAGACACCCCCCAAATGTGAGATCCTTTGAGTCCGGCCCACCCTGGGACTCCTACCAGGATTCCTACCTACGAACAGGACAAGGCAGGGGCCCTCATTGAGCTGCACAGCATTGGAGTCCGAGAGCTCCAGCACGGGCTTGGGGTGCCACGGGAACTCCCTGCAGTCCTCATCATTCAGCACTTCCACTCGCCCCTGCCGCGTGATCACCTCCCCCTGGGGGTCCAGCACGATGAGGGTGGGGATGCCTGCAAGGGAGAGAGAGCTTGGTTGAGAGTCTGGAAGTGCTGGGACGGGTTCCAGGCTCAGTCACTGAACAGCCACAGGACTCCCTTGCGACTTGCCCAAGGAAGCCGGCAACTCC
Organism: Enhydra lutris kenyoni; assembly: GCF_002288905.1. Lineage (NCBI taxonomy): Eukaryota > Metazoa > Chordata > Mammalia > Carnivora > Mustelidae > Enhydra > Enhydra lutris. Next base: position 2,590,246 of record NW_019154110.1, read on the forward strand.
CTTCCCCTCTCCTGGCCTCATGGTCTCAGTGTCCCCCACTGCAGTGTGGGAAATGGACAACACTTCCCTCCTCTCACTTTGTAAAGATCGACAAGGTAGGGCATTGAAAGAACTTAGCACCGGAAACACGCAATAAATCCTCAGGAGATCCCAAAGAAGGCACCCCAGCCACCTGCAGGGGACCGAAAACCCAAGCAAAGGGTGTGAAAACACAGGCCCATGCGGCGTACTTGCCAGCCTGCCAGTGTGAGGGCGGGGGAGCCTGGGGCAGGGGCTGCACACAACAGGGGACAGCTGGCTGCCGGGGAGCCCGCGACCCCACCCCCATCTCCAGCCCTGCTGCCTGGAGAGAGAGGGTCCTGGGCTGGAGTAAGACATGAGACACAAGACTCCCAGCAAACCACACACATTCCCAACCATCAAGCCTCAAGTGAGAAACCAGAGAAAACCCCATCCTGGTTATGGTCGCATTTGGGATTTCTACCTCCTGGCTCTTTGTACCCCACTGCCCGCTGCCTCTCCTCCATCCAGGGTACCCCCTACCAACCACAGCCCACAGCCACGGCTCTGTCCTCTTGGAGATACTTGTCTCTCCACTGACAGCAGCTCCCTTCCCCCACCCCTGCCCCGCCCCCAACCAGCCACCTCTCCTCTGGAGCTGACCAGAGCTTTAATTTTATCTGGGCCAGTGACAGCCATAGCAATTTAATATTTATAGATTCAGAAGTATTCAGTGAGTAATTTGCTCTACTGACATTTTACTTCTCTGTGGGGGGAAGAAGGGGCAACAGCCGTCGAGGGACCAGGAATATGGCCCCAGTGTTTTGTAACCTGGTGCGGCTGTTGGCTCAGCAGGGAGGCAGTGGTACACCTGACTTCAAAAGGACTTAAACAAGTCCATTATGTTCACACCTATTAGAAGAAGTGGCTTGGCGTGTCGGAGAACCGGTCCACAGAGAAATGGAGAACTGCCATTCCCACTGTATCACGTACAGACGCACGCAGCCGGGGCTCCTGGGGGCTTCTGGGACATCCTCAGGACTGGCCAGGCCTCCTGAGTTGTGTCACACAGAGCACACAAGAGATCTGGGGTGTTTCCAGTTCCATCCTGACAGCTGCAGCTCAGCCTCCAAAATCTGGGCTCCCCATCCCCGAGGATGGGTGGACGCCGCATCCTGAGGGATGGACGCGGACACCGCGACAGGCCATCCGGCTGTTGGCGAATGCCTCCTGTAGCCATACCCCATCTCAAATAGGCTTTGGTAAAGTTCTTGGCAATTACAAGTGCTAGGTTGAACCGGGGCCTGCCTCCTACTATGATTAGACAGAGCAGCTGGCCTGTTTGTAGCCCAGATGTGGGATGCTGAGCTGGTCTGTGGAGAACACACAGGCAGAGGACAGAGAAGTGAAGAAAAGTAAAACCTGAAGGCAAAGAAATCCACTTCCTGGTTTGGTGCCTCAGTTTCTCCAAGGGACTCCTAGTTTCTAAGGGGCCTTCTCGGTTACCATGACTATAGACTCTGAAGTCCCTGCTGCTGGGGTGTGGCAGGACAAGGACATGGGAGCCCCAGACTGGCTGCTGAGGCATCCTCAGCTGATTCCACCAAGGAACAGCACCGCCCCGGGCCTTGGCTCTCCCCAGCCCTTAGGTCACCCACCTAAGGTCATCGGGCCACAAGTGGCCACACTGAGACAGGAGCCCTGGTCTGCCTGTTGTTTTGCTACCTGGCCACTGCGGGTGGGGGCGCTCTCGAGTAGGCAAGGGACCCCCGCCCCCCAACCCGCCCCCAGCATCCACAGCTTTCTCCACTTCCTCCTCAAGGCTACAGAGGGAGGCTGGGGCTGCCATCCCCTCTTCCCTCTCCTCACCGCAGCAAGCCATCCCCACTCCCCTCGCTTGAAGCAGGTTCCCCCAGGCAGAGACTTCTAAGGAGAAAATAGGGCAAAGCCTCTAATGGGAAACTGAAAGGGAATGGAAAATTTCTAATCGATGCCTCTGTATGAAATAACTTCCACGCCAGCGAGGGGCTTCTCTGAAGGGAATGCAGAGGGAGCACCTCATCTCTGCTGGAGCTCGTCGGCTCCAGGCTGGGTTGGCCGGGATGGCTGAGGGAAAGCACAGGGAGAATTCTAAGGAAGATCCAGGCCACCCACTTAAACTTCCTGGAGCCTCATTTCCACAGCTGTCACAGGGGGTGGAGACCGTCTTCTCCTCTCTTGCTGGGTGTTGTGAGGAGCGAACAAGAGGATAAGTGTAAAACGCTGAGAGCGGAGAAATGAGTATAATCCATCAGCGCTAGCTCTTCTTATAAAGTGGTTCCTTCTTGCTAGTTTTGGTTGTCCCTGGGTTGATTATTTGGCCCCTGGGAAGGCAGAGGTAAGGAAGACTGGTGCCATAGCCTAGTGAGATCAACAGCAATCTCCAGGCTGGCTGGAGGAAGTTAGCTGAACAAACAGAACGCAGAGACAATGTCAACGACGCCGCGAGGACTGTGGGAACTCTGTGACGTCTACCACACACGGGGCTGGTGTCCATTTACTTGCGCCATTCCAAGCTTAACGCTGGGCAGAGGAAGAACATAACACGCCCCGGCTTCTAGAGAGAGCTTCTGCCTCAAGCCCTCGGCCCTGGGCAGCCGGGCTGGCCCACGAGCAGTGCCTACATGTCCCCTTCACAGTCTCCCTCAAAACCTGCAAAGAAAGAGCAAGGCCTCAAAGCCTGCTCCAAACGGTTTCCTCCTGGGAGGAAGCTATCTGTGAGTCTTTTTTTTTTTTTTAAGATTTTTTATTTATTTATTTGACAGACAGAGATCACAAGCAGGCAGAGAGGCAGGCAGAGAGAGAGGGGGAAGCAGGCTCCCCGCTGAGCAGAGAGCCCGATGCGGGGCTCGATCCCAGGACCCTGAGACCATGACCTGAGCCCATGACCTGAGCCGAAGGCAGCGGCTTAACCCACTGAGCCACCCAGGCGCCCCATATCTGTGAGTCTTTAAAACAATCTCAAAGCCATGTGTCCTGAGCCTGTCCTACATTGAGTTTGGCTGCTTTTCTACTGCAGGGGGAAGAGAAGCTTTTGAAGGAGGTGGCGGTGGTAGGGGCCTGGGACCGGGGAGCTCAGTCATATGGCACTTTGGGCAGCGGGACAGGAGCTGGGCAGGCTGTCACCCCGAGAGCTTTCTTTCTCTGCTTCTAGATGGCAATAGGATCTGAGGGGGCTGGGAGTCATCACACAAAGACTGCTGGGAGCTGGAAGAGAGAAATGGAGGAAAGGCAGCCCCTCGGCAGGAAGAGCAGGTGAGGGCGCATGGCTGGACAACACGCGTGATCCCATGGTGGGGACTACAGCAAGGAGGAAACAGTTTGTAAAATACAGTTAAATAGAAAGTAGCGAATATCCAGCACTGTGTGTGCGATTACAGCTCTGGGTAAGTACGTATGCGTGCGGACAGAGACCAAAAGGAACTCAGAACAGGAAAAACAAGTGTGTAGCAAGGCAGGAATGTGGATGAGAGGGATAGAGATCTGAGTTTTCTTAACCGGTGTTGTGATAAATGTGTATTAGCTTAAAATAAAAACCAAAGAAGAACTGGAGGGCAGTCAGGCATGGACGACATAAACAGACCGGGCCTGGGCCACATGGCTTGCCAGTTTCCTTCAGCAGCTCTGTCTGCACTCCCCGCTGGCTGACTCCCCCAAACCAGCCCCTGCCTGGAGAGCCCAGGGAGGAAGAGGGCAGCTGATCTGGGTGGTGAAACTCGGGAGAATCGCAAGGCAGGGTGCAGGGATGGCTCTGGCCAACTTGAACTTGGCCCGCAAGCCCGCAAGCCACTGGTGCCGCGTGTCTGTGACGGGAGGCACAAAGACATTTATGGTCCCGTTCTTCTAAGAAAGAGAAACCAGACCCAACGGAGTGTCCATCGACAGTGGAAAGGCTACGTAAACTGCGGCCCCTCCCACGGTGAAACCCTTTTCGGCACTGCAGAGAAATTAAGCAGGTATCAGTAGCAACAAGAAGTCTTGAACACGGAATGTTTAGTGAGAAAAGCAAGTTACAGACTGGTATTACAGCATGTCAGCACTTAAGTTTGCTTCTAAAAAACACACCTGGCATGGCTATTTATTATTCATGGATTTGTACATAGGCAGTAAAAATATGAAAACCAATTACGAAGATACACATGAAATGTATGGTAGCATTTCCCCCAGGGAGGGAGCCCAGCACTGCGGAGCAGCACGGGAGGCTCCCCTTTGTCTGTGTTCACGCACCCATTTGTTTAGATTTTCAACACCTGAAGCAAAACGGTCACTTCTAGCACCTGAAGCAAAACGGTGGCCACATGGGTGCTTATTCTTACCGTTTGTCCTTCCTTATTTTTTATTTTTTATGTTCTCCAAAGTAAACGAGACACCCAGAACGGGACACCGAGGCAGTGCCCAGCCCGCCCCCACCCAGGGCTCCAGGGCCAGCCCTCCAAACACTGAGGTCGGGCTATGAAACACACTGGCACTGGTCCCTCCTCACCCTCCACTGAAAAAAACACTGGAAAAACACGATCTCCAGATGGGTTGTTTCTGCACAAAATCAATAGGTTCTGCCTCAAATTCATTTTTTGATGGGGGCAGGAAAGAGGGCCAAGTTTGGGAAAGAGGGAGGAGGATGGCAGAATCAAGAGGAAGGCGGGAAAGGGAAGAGGAGGAGGAGGGAAAGGGGGCGACAGAGAAGCCAGAGAAGGTGATCCTGCTGCCCAGGGTCCTCCCACTGCCGCCCCCGCCCCCCCTACCCCCCAAGGCTGGAAGCACCATCCCACTCCAGGGCTGTTCTCCTGGAGGTGGGGCCTGCATCTGTCCCTGTGTCCCCTACACAGCCCTTAGGCTGTCTGCCCTCCCCAAAGGTCGGGGCCAGCAGAGGGGAGAGGAGGAACAAAACGCTAGGGCCCCCAACCCAGGAGAGAAGGGGCACTAAGCCTCCCTGCAAAGAATACAGTGTTCTCTGACAGCCAGGATTAGGCAATTGCTAATGGGATTTGCCTTTTGCCAAGTGTGTCTAAACCCTTTTCTTAGAAAGGCATTTTTAAACAGCTCCCCAGGCTGCATGAAGCTGGGGCAGTAGGGATACCTGGGACTCAGAGTAAAAGGGCCACTCCCATGGGACAAAGCCCAGGTGTCCTGGTGAAGCTGCAGGTTAACAGTGCCTGGGCTCAGTCCAGAGCACCAGAGGGAGCAGGGACCGGCTGCCAGCAGCAGCAGCAGCAGCAGCAGTGGCAAGAACGGGATTTTCGGCTTGGGCAGGGCAGGCGCAAGTTCGTCAAGGCCAGTCACAGGTCTGGTAAAGTCTTCAAGATCTGTACACTGCCACGGCCAGCTGCACAGGTAGCTCAACAAGGCATCTTATGCAATGTGTCCTTCGGGATGCTGGGTGGTGCTCGGAACCCAGCCAAGGTCTGGGTCCAGCTTCCAGGATGATCGTTTTCATTGGAGCTCGCTGGGATCACACAGGGAAGCTCTGTGCTCATGTGCCTCAATACACAAAGTGACCATCAGATCAGGGTGCCAGGTCCCTGTAAGGCACGGGCCAGGTGGAGGTGGCTTGGCTCGGGGTTGGGCAGGGGAATGTCCCGGGCGCTGATCTTCATCGGACGGCTTCAGGAGGAGACACAGACCCCGGGACACAGAGAGAGTCAGTCAGGAAGCGTGAGCTCTCCCAAACAGCCCTGCAGGATTTGCTGAAGACCGGATCCTCAAAACGGTAAGAACCCTCTACTGACCCTACGTACGTGTGGACTGTGTGTACCTGATGATATTGTAATATAGTAAGAAACACACAATTGGTCTTTATCCCCAGTTCCTGACACTGAGCTCCCCAAACCCTTGTAATTTCCTGGGAGGAAGGGGGTGAGAGGGACCTCCTGTTATAATACTCGGTCTTACAACATTTAATCTCGGATCCTGACACAAGAGCTTCTAAGACCCTTGGAATCTGGCATAATGGTGTCTTTGCATGTTAGTGAGGTGACCAGTGGCTGGGGACCTCTAAAAAGCTTCAGAGGGTGGAGTTTGGTGGCCAGAAAGGCCTGAATGGAAAGTTGGAACTTCCAGCCGGGCCCCTTGACCTCTGCCCCGGGGGGAGGGGAGAGGAGGACTGGAGGCTGAGCTAATCCACCATGGGCAGGGATTGAATCAATCCTATCTTTGTAATGGAATCTCCATAAAGATCCCTAACTGGTGGGGGCAGAGAGCTTTGGGTTGGGTTGGTGAGCGCGGGGAGATGCTGGGAGGGTGGTGTGCCCAGAGGACGTGGGAGCTCTGTGCCCCTTCCCACACACCCCAGGCATCAGGTCCCTCTGGCTCTTTCTGGCTTGTAGCCTTTACAATAAACATGAGAATAAATCGACTGCTTTCCTGAGTTCTATGGGCCATTCTAGCAAAGTACCAAACCCAAGGAGGGGGGTCATGGGCACCCCTGATTTATGGCTCGTTGGTCAGAAGCATGGGAGGCCTAGACTTATGATTAATGTCTGAAGTGTGGGGGTTCTGGTAGGACTGAGCGCTAGATCTGTGGGATCAGACACTAAGCCCAAGTAGATGGTGCCAGAATTTAGCTCACTTTTAGGACACCCAGGCGGTGTCATAGAATCCAGGAGGTGAGTGTGGAGGGAAAACCCCACACACATTTGGTGTCAGAGGTGTTGTAGGGGCGCCTGGGTGGCTTAGCTGGTTAAGTGTCTTGCCTTCAGCTCAGGTCATGATCTCAGGGTCCTGGGATGGAGCCCTGTGTCAGGCTCTCTGCTCAGCAGGAAGCCTGCTTCTCTCTCTGCCCTCTCTCTCTCTCTCTCTCTTTCTCAAATAAATAAATATTAAAAAAAGAAAAAAGACGGGAAAAAAAGTGTTGTGAGTAGAGGCACCTGGCTGGCTCAGTTGGTGGAGGGCGCAACTTTTTTTTTTTTTTTTTTAAAGATTTTATTTATTTGCCAGAGAGAGAGAGCAAGCGAGTACACACAAGCAGGCAGAGAGGCAGGCAGAGGCAGCGAAGAGAAGCAGCTTCCCTGCCGAGCAAGGAGCCCGATGCGGGACTCGATCCCAGGACCCTGGAATCATGACCTGAGCCGAAGGCAGCGGCTTAACCCACTGAGCCACCCAGGCGTCCCGGGTGCAACTCTTTTTAAATAAAAATTTTTTATTTTATTTATTAGAGGGAGAGAGAGTGAGACAGAGAACGAGTAAGCAGAGGGAGAGAAAGACCTGCAAGCAGACCATACTGAAGGCAGAGCCTGATGTGGGGCTTGACCTCATATCCCTGAGATCACAACCTGAGCTGAAATCAAGAGTCGGATGCTTAACCAACTGAGCCACTCAGGTGCCCCGCGTGCAACTCTTGATCTCAGGGTTGTGAGTCCGAGGCCCACATTAGGGGGAGAGATTACTTAAAAAGTAAAAAGAGCCCAGAATATACAGTCATACATATAAACACATCTGTTGAATGACTTTGGAGTTGTAACCAGAGAGTCAAACAAAGCTCAGAAAATACTCAGGATTCAATCAAAAATAATTTTCAGAGTTCCATAATGCTATGATGAGTAGAGAAGAATCGATAATTCCATCAAGGTCATAGGTATCAGAGCTGGACTGGAGGCAGTTAAATATCCTCAGACACAAACAAGCAAAATCCAACCAAGAGATGGTGCACCTGGCAAAGAGATCCCTGCTTCCAAGACTCAAGAAATGATACCACACCATGGACGTGAACTACAAGGGCTCCAAGGCAAAATCCATCCTAGGTGGAGGGCAAGGAGCCCGGATGCTGGACCCACGCAACCTCAGCGAGTCGGGAAGAGACTTCCTGCAGTTTGGGTGCCAGGCCCAGGGCACCTCACTACGCCTCCTGCTTCCCTTGGCCACCTCCCCTGGCTGGAGCACACAGGAGATGCCCAAGAAATGATTCCTGAAGCAAAGCCTGAGTGAACGAGAAAGAGAGGAAGGAGAATAGGAAGGAAAAGAACTCCTGGCTTGGAACTTACACGTCCCCACTCCTTGTCCTAAAGAAGCAGTCAAGCCACAAGAAAGGAGCCAGCCCTTGCAGCTACACATGGAACGGGACACGTGGCAAGGATCACATGAGCATGGGAGGCTGCAAGAGGAAGGTCTGCGCTGGGTGGGGAAGGCACTGGGGCGGCAGGCCAGGAGAGATGGCAGGGCTGGGGGGTAGGGGGAAGGGTGGACACAGGGGAGCAGTAAGAAATGGGGCTGTAAAGGTATTTGAGACAGACTCCAGAGAGTCTTGGAAGCCATACCACAGCCATGAGGGCTTGCTTCTAGGCAGGGGATGAATCCCACTAGTGGAGCCAATCTTCTGGAAGGTTCCCAGGGTTATGTTGGTGCATCCAACATGCTGGGATGAAGCAGGAAAACCTGGTGTGGAGGAATGCTGGCATTCCAGGTGTATTAGGGCACCAAGCCTCTGTGAAGGAGATGCAGGAGAAACCCAAGAAACAGAGGGGCAGGAAATAGGAGACAAGTGATACGGAAGGAGAGGGGCCAGGGGAAGGATTTTAGGGGTAGCCCCAAGCGTCTGAAAACAAAAGCAAATGAAGCGAGAGGAGAACAGGGAGGTCAGTGGATTGCCAACATCCCCAGCCATTCCTGCGAGACCTCAGCCCGTGTTAGGCTTGATCTAGAACTATGGGACAACTGGAAAATGCCAGATTTCTACCTCAAGGCCCATCTCCCTCCCAGTGCCAGACTGCTGAATCCACACCACCAGCTGAGTGTCTAATGGGCATCTCAAACGCAGCATGGTCAGAATTAAGCTACCGTTCAACTGAATTCCATATGGCTGCTGGCCACATGCCCCACGCCCAGCGCACACAGCTCCCCCAACTCCGCTGACGGGGGCTGCCTCCTTCTGGCTGCTTGGGCAGGAAGCCATGGAGCCGTCTCTGACTCTCCCTCACTCTCATACCCCACATCAAATCTGTCAGCAAACTCTAAGACTCTATCCTCAAATTCTGTCAAGAACCTGCCCGGTCTTGCCACCCCCACTGCCATTCTCCCTCCCCGAGCACCGCCATCTTGGCCCTGAATGACTACAACATCCCAGAGCAACCCCCAAATTAATCTGTTACTGAGGTATCGCTTTAGCATGGGGTCTAGAACCGAACATGTGCCATCCCCGAGGAGTGTCTGTACTTGCAAGGAACTTGTACTTGCAATTGGCTGGTAAGATCAGTAAGATCCTGCTGCACAAGAACTTACCAACAACAGGCACTTGCAACAGAAACCAGACCCCTGATGCACGTGGAACCCCGCCCCCCCAACAATGCCATGAAGCAGAAGATCGTAAGTGACCCTGTGAGGCTGCAGCAGCCACATGGGCCTGATGCACACGGAACCCTGCCCCCCCAACAATGCCACGATGCAGAAGATCGTAAGTGACCCTGTGTGGCTGCAGCAGCCACATGGGCCACTTGTCCCTCTCCCCACAGGTAGGCCCGTCATGAATCCTGGTGTGAGGCCGAGTCACAGGGGTCGCTCACTGTGTCCATCAGAAGTACCAGTGGACGATCTGCCTCTGGGATTTCTCTTCCAGTCTAGATTAAGTGTCACTATGGCACTGATCACCACTTTAATCAAAACTTTCAAAAGGCTCCGAAGTGTAAAGGGTCAAGATCAAGGAGACGTGCGGAATGGTGCTCGGGGCTTGCTAGGAGGTGCTGTCACTGACTTACTGCCCACGCTGCCCTACAGTACACTACAGGCATCCTATTCTGACCTTTGCCCTCACCATTCTCTACCTAAATCCCGTCCACTCTGAAAGGCTCTGCTCCAGAGCCACCTGTTCTAGGAAGCCTTCCTGGTTCAACAGCTCCAAGCCAGAGTCTCATCTGAATTCAGATTATTCCGCTGCACGGCCCGTCACTAGGTGCTGCCTTGAGAAGGATCCTGTGCTTTCCACACTCTCATGTCACTGTGCCTTAGTGCATGTCTGGCTTGACAGGGCCAGAGGCAGACGGATCAAGGTCAGCCGGCAATGCCTGCCAGGATGCCCTCAGGAATGGGTCCTAAGGCTTCGCCCAAGAGGTCAGTGATCAAGGAGGCAGTCAGCACAAACACTGTGCCAGGGAGACTATACACCTGAGCGCGAGAAAGCAGGGGGTGGGGGCTTGGAGAGGGGACAGGTCCGCTCTGAAGAGAGACTAGCACTGTGCTAGTCTAGGGCAGAGGGGGTTGTATACCAGGGAGCCAACCAATGAGCAGCAACAGGCCAGCCTGAGGCAGAGGACGCTCGCTGGTGGGAGCTGGGATCAGCCTGAATCTCATTCTTTCACCGCGGCTAGCTGCCCGCTGCTCGCCTGCACACAGCGCCCCTCCAGGTCAGCCTGCTGGTCCTTAACTGAGAGCCCCTTGCAGTCCCGACCACATGCGTGCTTTTCATCCCCACACTGCCAGGGCCTTAAGAGTTGGTGCCGGATCAACGTGTCTCCAAGAAGTCCCCATTCTCCTCCTCCTCGGTCGTGGGCAGCCACTGTCCGGCTGCCCGGGCCACACCTAACAACCGCGGCTCCTACGTCTGTAATATTTATAGGTTGGCAGCTGCGGAATCTGAGTGTTCCCTTCTCCGCTGGCCGAAGGCAGGCAGAACGTGATCCATTTAATTCTTCTGTGCCCTGCCCAACAGTTTGCAGGGTGCCCTTGAACAGTGCAGCTTGTGATCTCTCCTTTTGAGACTGCTGTTCTGTACCAACCCTTGCCGCACTTCCCCAGGGTCCCCAGAGGCATCTCACGGAGCAGAGAGAGAGGGCACAGACTGCCACCCTAAGTGACTATGCATGATATAGACCATCTTTTGGTAATTGTTAGTTTCAAGTGATTCCACAGCCTTCGCACTGACCGCCAGGAACACCTGCGTCCCGCCCCCCACCTCCCCCATCCAGAAAAGGGCTCTACCTCGGGGAGGAAAGATTCCGCTCATTGATGGCACGGGCTGGGAAAGAATGTGTCTCTGCATGGAGTGGCCTTGTGGTGGCCGGGGCAAGTGGCAGTCCTCTAAGCCTTCATACAAAATGGCACTTACTGGACCAACACTTTCTAGTTCCTCAAGATATCATCATACTCTGCTCTTGAGATTCTCCCCCAATGTAAGTCTCCTCCTGTCCACTCAAGGGCAGCACCGGGCTAGTCTTCTGGTTTCCTATTTCCCACGGAGCTCAGTGCATAGGCTTGGTGGTTAGCGGGAGTTCAAGAAATAGATTCCCATGCATTTAAACCTACTCTGCCTTTCTTCCAAAAAGGATTGGAGGTTGCTTAAAAAGTATGTGATATAAGCCAATAAAAACAGATGAAAATATCCTCCTGAAGGGAAAACAGGAAGAGTAAATGAAGCTAATAGGGTCAAGGGCATGCAACAAAAAAGGTGAGTTTTGCAAAGTTGCTAAAGGTGGTTAACAAATTCAACTCTGGGTTTTCTAGGGATTAAAGGGGAAAAAAAAATGTGGTCCATAATGAAATTCAACATACACAAAAGATGAAGGAAAAAAACTAAAAACAAAAATCCACCACTTGCTCAAGAGAAGTTCAGCTTCTGCCGGGCACTATAGGATAATTTCCTGAGCATAAATTCCTACAAGTGGGATTTCTAAATTAAAGGTTTTGTAGATTTTTAAAGGCCTTTGATGTATATTGCCAATTGTTCTCCTGAAAGATTGTCCTGATTTGCATTTCTACTAGCAGTCCGCTCTCTTCCCTACACAAGGGATTCTCTTTTAGTGGGGATCGGGGATGGGGGTGCTGGGAGATCTTTGCAAATGAGATAGATAAAAATTCAGTGTTTTCATCTGTAAATCACGGAAGTAAATTATGCTGAATGTTTCTCACGTCATATGAAAATGATATGATCCTATCGTACCAACACCCTGGATGAACTGCCTGCCTCATACCCTATACATAGTTTTTACTAAATTCTCTCTCTTTTTTAAAGCTTTTATTTATTCATTTGACAGAGACAGAGAGAGAGAGAGAGAGAGAGCATGCGCGCCCAAGCAGGGGGAGAAGCAGAGGGAGAGCGAGAAGCAGACTTCCCGGTGAGCAGGGAGCCTGATGCAGGGCTCCTGGGTTCATGACCAGAGCCAAAGGCAGAGACTTAACCCACTGAGCCACCCAGGTGCCCAATTCTCTCTTTTTTTCTAAGGAGATCTCTTTTTCTACAAAAGGTATTGATGATTTGCCATACATGTTATTAATATTGTTGGTTGCCTTTGTTTAAGCTTTTTGACATCCAAAAGTTACCTTTTCTATTGTAAAGGAAATTTACCCCCTTTCCTTCAAGTTAATCTGTTAAGTATTTATTAAGGCCCAACGCTGAAGCCTCTCAATTTTACTGAGGATAAGGAACTAGTTCAAGGTCACTCAGCGGAAGGTAGAGACAAGGCTGAGTTGTTGGTGGCCTAGACAGGAGAGGTGGTATCAGTGAAAGTGGAATAATATAAGAAACGGGAAACAATGCCCCAGGCAAAGATCAAAGAGGCCCCAGGCCTGGCAGATGTAGGAGAGTTGAGATTCTTTTTGGTATGTACCTCTAAGATGCCTCGCAGTCATCTGTGAGGGTATGCGCCACGGCCCAAGCGTGTCGCAGAGTCACGTTTTGTGCACATTTGTGTGTGAATACACGCACGCGCACAGACATGTACAGAAGCTGGAAGAGAGGAGGCAGGAGAAGCCAGAACATGACTGAAGGGCCTTTGTTGGGGAGTCAGAGGAAGACACACATCAAAGACGCCTGCTGGTGTATACGGGGAATAGAGAATAGAGAAAACTCAGGAATATCTCTGTATTGCTGCAAGGACCAAGATGAGAAATCTATGGTCCTCAGAAGAAGCAGGGCACAGCTGCATGTAAACATGGGCACTGAAGGGCAGCAAAATCTAGGTATCACTAAGGAAAGATCTGGAACTACCCAGCCTACCAGTAGGTCTCACCTAAAGCCCCTCCAAGAACGTCTAGTCACATCCCAGGGACTGAGGGTGAGGGACATTCACACTGGCTGACTGCACCCCTTTCCCTTTCCCACTATGCAGTTATAATAAGATTGTGATGGGATGCCTGGGTGGCTCAGTGGGTTACGCATCTGCCTTTGGCTCCAGTCATGGTCCCAGGGTCCTGGGATCGAGCCCTGCAAAGGGGGGCCTTGCTCACTAGGGAGTCCGCTTCTCCTTCCGCCTGCTGCTTCTTCCACCTGCTGCTTCTCCTCCTACTTGTGCTCGTGCGCTCTCTCTCTCTCTGACAAGTAGATAAATAAAATCTTAGAAAAAAAAGTAAGACAGTTACATTTCCTTTAAGCGACACACAGAGTTACCGCTGGGGTGAAGATCTGAATCCTAGGACTAAGGTGTGTTTTTTAAGTGAACAAGGGGACCAAGGAAAACATTCAAAACCCTCCAGCCCTGACCTTCCCTGTCATACTCTGATTGCAGAGGACCCTTGCCCTGGCTCTTTCCCAGTAGCCCTACACTGGCAGGGCCTCTGTGTCTTCTGCTGATAACATCCTTTCTCTCCATTTTACATTTCAAACTCCTACGGTTTCCAGATCTCCGTTTGAACATAACATTCTTAGCTTCCCAGCCAATCCAGATGCCCTGTTACAGGCCCTGCTGGCACTGGGGACACCTTCCTTCCGAGCACTCACAATCGCACTTAGATTTATTTGTACAATTGACTGATGGGGTATGAGCCTCCCGTCTAGGACTGTAAGCACCCTGGGGGTAGGGATGGGGTCTGTTTTTACTCAAGACTGTGTCTCCCAGGCCAGGAAGAATAGACCTCCTCTAGCCAGCTCTCAACAGACCTCCTCTAGCCAGCTCTCAGTAAATAACTTGTCGGATGAATGAAAGAATTCAGAGACCTGAAATTTCACTTATCCTCACAAAGGGGCAATTTAACCCTCTGTTCAGTACCAGCAGCCAAAGGTCATTTCTGATACTCCTCTCGACAGATGCTGCTCCTACACCAAGGCCCGCGCGATTTAAGTCTCTGTGCAAACAGAGTGCAAGAAGGAAAGAAGCCTGTGATATCTTCTTTAAGTGACTCAACCCGGTACCCTTCCTTCTGGACCAGTAAACAATTCCTATCTGTCACTAAGCTTTTGTTTGGGAAGGGAACTGATTTCATTTTTTAAAAAGGAGGCATGAGCCTCCACAATCCTGAAGGGTTAACTTCAACAAGACCTAGCTTATCAATACCCAAAGTGTGGTCCCTGGGCCACCCGCATCAGTGTCACTTGGGGGCTTGCTAGAGAGGCAGGATCTCAGCCCCACTCGTAGCCAGACCCAGGGAATCTGAATCTGCCTTTTCACAAGCTCCCTAGAGGCCTCTTACGTGCGTTTGGAATGGAGAAGCATTGACTTAAAATTAACTGTTCATTTTTTTTAAAGCTTAGCTCCAAACAAAGCCATATGCTTTCTCTAAATGGTAAAGAAAAAGCTCAAAGAACCTTATGAGTCCCCTCTAAGCTGTGGAATTTGTGGCTAAATTTTGCTTTGCCTTTTTTCTTCCCCCTCCTACTCCCTATAACACAAGAAGCACTGAGAACTCAAATATTAGCCGTGTTTGCCTAGGGCTGACCGGGACTTGGTACTATGGCTACCAAGGAAATGAGTTTAATCCTTTTTTAAAAATTGAGATATAATTGACATAGAAGAATGCATTTAATTCTTAATAGGTCAGTTAAGTGCTTTATCAAGAGAAAAGCCAGCTGGGTGAAGGCTGGGAAGAAGATAGTCACATAATAGAGAATAAAAACACCGTTTGCCTCACTTAATAACCATTATTCCCAGAAAACACACATGATTAGTACTTTAAGTCCTAGTTTTCAACGCTCTCAGGAAATGAGTTTTCTCACCTACAAGTCCCAGCCACTCAGCCCTCACTACTGTGCCTCAGGAACGAGGAAATGCTCTCGATCCCTTACCCTAAGAATGCTCCCAGAAACTCCTCGCGGCAGGGATTTATCAGGCCCACTTTGTGGATAAGGAAACTGAGGCTCAGATCATGATAATAAGCGATGAGGAAACGGAGACTCAGAGTCTCACTGATGGAACCAAAGACCATTCCTAGGTCCGTCTGACAGGTACCCTTAGGATAGGGTTCTGCCCACGTCATTTGGGACTGAGGGCTCCACAGCCCAACTGCATCAGAGCACACGAGGTCAGGCGCTGAGAAGGGGCTGTTCCACCTGGACAAATACTTAAAAAAAAAAAAAAATGGCTTTAATGGGGTATAATTTACACACCGTAGAACTCACAGCATGTAATTTTTAAGACAGCCAGGAACACGAACAGTTACGGAAATAAAGATGTCCTTTTCCCTCTAAAAGAAAAGCCAAAGATGTGGTGAGCCAGTCCAGCAAGTCTTCGGGGAGCCCCATGGAGTCAGGAAGGCCTACCTTGGATTCCGTACAGCCGGTTAAGGCGTGACCGCCGGGCCTCGTCGGTGTAGGGCACAGCGAGCCAGGGCATCTCACTGAAGTACTGTTTGAACGAGTCCTCGGACCTACAGAGACACACATGGAAGCAAGGCTCTGTTATCCCCAAAAGCACCACCGCAGGGTCCTCCCCGCCTTCTACCAAGCTACGGCTGGGGCTCCACAGGTTTGGCGTCCCTATTGTGCTCCTCGGATACCAGATTACGGGGTGGGGGGGGCAATGGACTATTCTACCCCCTCTGGTGTACACGGAGAAGCGACAGCCTGCACACAACAGGCAGATGTGAACTAGGCCATTGCAAGCAGCCCGCTCCCTGGGTCCTAGCAGTTGAACTCCGGCCCAACTTCTCATTTATCAGCAGAGATAGGTAGCACTTTTATAAGCAGCCTAGGTGTCCACGGACACTGCGCTCCCATGGCACTTCTAGTCTGTGCGGATGACAGTGTGTAAGCACACTCTTAACCCGGCGGAAGCCCGGGATTCCATGTATTAAAAAAAACTCTAGGAATGACAGACCTAACCACAGTGATAGGAAGCAGATGAGGGGCTCCCCGGGGCCGGGGTTTGAGGGGCGGACTGAGAAGGCACCTTGTGATGATGGAAATGTCTATACTGATTACAAGGGTACATACACTGGTCAACAATCATTGAATTGTACGTAAGTGATACTTCAATAAAGTTTTCTTTGTTTTTTTTTTTAAGCTTTAAAAAAGCGACTGCTCCATGGGTTATGCCTTCAAATCTAATCCCCAGTCCCATGCAGAGATGGGGATGTGGGGATGGAGCACGGCACAGTGCAGACTTCAAAGAGACAGAAGTGGGGGCGCCTGGGTGGCTCAGTGGGTTGAGCCATTGCCTTCGACTTGGGTCATGATCTCAGGGTCGTGGGATCGAGCCCCGCATCAGGCTCTCTGCTCAGCGGGGAGCCTGCTTCCCCCTCTCTCTCTCTCTGCCTACCTCTCTGCCTACTTGTGATCTTTGTCTCTGCCAAATAAATAAATAAAATCTTTAAAAAACAAAAACAAAGAGACAGAAGGCCCTCAGTGTGCTGGCATCCTGGAGAATGTTCTGTGAACAGGGACTTAAGAAGCAGGAGCACCTGGTGGCTCGGTCTGAATGGGAGCTGGGGTTTTGTGACGAAGGAGGGTCACTGATGAGTAAAACCAACAAGAGGGCCTGAAGCAGATGAAGTCGCAGTGAAAAGGACCTGACATGCTCCAGGAGTAGACTTCACCCTTATTGTCTTTAGGACAGTCCCAAGGCCGAACACGTGGCCAGAGTGAGGGGAAATTATGGCACAGCCATCCCAGACAGGTGTCAAATTCCATGAGCCTCTGGCTCTTTCCTTCCCATCCTTCCCTTCCAAGCCCTTTCATCGTAATCCAAAACGCTGAACATATCAGAAAATCCTGATCTCTAATGACCCAGGCTGGAAGGGAACAGGCCCAAATATTTACAGCAAGGACAGGTTTTTCTCAGCTCCCCTTCAGACAGTTGTGCGAGGAAATCTGAAACATATCTCTCCGTTTGCCAATCATCCCACATAAGCCTTCCCCAACCCCCATCTCCACACTCTACCCTCGGGAGGTGAGATGGTAAGGCCAGAGAAACGCATGTTAACCACCTCTGGAAAAGGGAACCACATGGCCACTTGCCCCAGCGCACGTTACCTGTCCGCACTAACAAAGATGATCTCAAATTTCTGGCCTGCCTCCTTGATCTTCCGGTAGGATTCCACCAGGACCCGGGTGAGGCTTCGGCAGGGTGGGCACTGCAAGAGGAAAGGGGGATCCCGCAGCCTGACGCTGGGTCTGGCCTTCCCATTTCCCAGCCACTTGCCAAGAGAGACCGGGTAAGCAGGAACCAAGTAGGACTGGGAGAGCAAAACCCAGCTTATTCAAGGGACAGAAACAAACATAGGCGCCTCCCCCCCCACACGGGGCATGCCAGGGGGCAGCAGTTCAAACAAACCCCCCATAGGGACTGCTGGAAGCCTCATCAGAACGGGGCAGGAAGACTATCCTTTCAGACCAGTCAAAAGAAGTCATCTTCTTGCTGCCATCATCATTCATAATAATAAGCGCCCGTAGCATGCCAACAATGCGTCAGGTGCCGGAGGAAGTAAGAACACTGGGGAGACCTGCCCGAGCAGTAATACCTCCAAGAGCCCACCACAATGGGCCCTGGTGGCAACATCCCCGCTCCCTTCCGTCTGGACTGAACACTCACCCAGTGTGCGGAGAAATAGACTCCCACGTGAGAACCCTCCAGGCTGCTGCTCTCCAGGGACTGTCCGTTATTTCTAAGCAAGGGCCCTGCAATGACTTCCCTGAAGGGTTTAGGTCCCCAAGGGAATTCCAAACCTGAAAACAGGCAACAGATGGTGAGAACGTTGTTAAGATTCTTCTTTACCGCCTCTGGTCTAGGAGACCTCAGAGAGGCACGGCCCGACAGCGTTACCATCAAACAGTACTTGTAAACACAAGCATAGACTCTGGGCCTAAAACACAGGGACACAGGTGGAATCCATTCGTGGCAGAGCCCTACCTACCTCCGAGACAGTGGTTCCTGAACCCAGGTGATCACAGGGCCCGTCTACTGGGTGGGGTGGGGGGTTGGAAAGTTATGGAAGCCTGAGTCCTGCTCCGAGTCTTGGGATCTGGGGCTAAGGCTGAAGAAGTATGTCCAAAACAAAGCCAAAGAGACTCCCCAGTAAGTCTGATGCTGGGCCAGGCTGGGGAATCACTGCCTCGTGGAGTGTCCTCAAGACCAGCCCTGGAACCTCAGTGGCTCCCAACTCTGACGGCGTTTTAGAATCAGGCGGGGAGTTTTAAAATACGATGCTCCTGGGGCCCACCCCCAGAGATTCTGATACGGTTGGTCTGGGCTGGGGCCCGGGGAACCCAGTGAGAATTAAATCCAGTCAAAGGAAAGAGTAAAACTCACTCAACCCAGATGTTCTACATTCTGATGACACGTAAGCCCCAGGCAGAAGAGCAACAGAACAGTGTTTTCTCACGGGGTGGTCCGCGGACCACTGCCTCAGAAATTGCCTCGGGTGGGGGGGATGGGAGAAGCACAAACCGGTTAAAAATGCAAGTGGCCAAGCCCACCCCGAAACAAAGGGACCCCAACATCTCTGGAGGTGGGGCTGGGAACTCTGCATTTTTAACCAGCTCAGAGTAGAGAGAGAGTGCGCGCGCGCGTGTGTGCGCGCGCGCGTGTGTCTGTGTGTCTGTGTGTGTGTGTGATCTGAGAAAGTGAAGACTGGGTTCTACCAGGCCTGGGTTTTAACTGAGGGCTGTTCTTTGAAGCAGGTGAAATTTTTACCAGGAGAATCCATGACCAGGGTTGAATCCCCTGATCAGGAAGTGAGGAAGGGAAGACCTCACGACACTTGAGGGCTCCAGTGCGGCAAGGAGAGAACCAGAGCTCGGACAGCCGGTGAGCAGGACAGTGATAAGTAAGCACTCGGCCGCTCACCCGGCCAGTCAGCAAGGCCAAGGCTGTGGGACTTGGGCAGTACCAAGAAATGAGGTCAGTCACCTCTGGGCCCACGAGAGCGACACAGAGACTGTGACTTTGCGATGGTGAGAGTTTAAAAAGACAAAAAGCTCACAACCTTCGAGTCCGCCTCTAATTGTTAAGGTGACAGTTACTATGGACACAGCACCGAACTCTGTCTCCCGGCTCTCATGGCTTCTCACTCAGCCCTCAAAACCGAACTTCCCTTTTCTGATTCCATCTCCTTTGGCCCATGAATTAAAGCCCCCAGCAGGGACATTCTGATCTCTTTAAAAATCTTAACCGTGACCTGGAGAATACTGTAACTTCCTCATGGCCATATGCTCTTGCTGAGTAAACCCGCTCATAGACATTTCATCTGCATGTTCTCTGCCACTGGGGACGGTCAGGGTAGGGGGACGGAGCGGGGAGTCCAGGATGGCCACGTCAAGGTCCTACCTTCTGGGTCATCACGGATCACCAGCAGCCCATTCCTGCACACGACCTTCCCGGTGGTGGCGTCTAGGAATATTAGTGAGGGAATGTTGGAAATGCGGTATTTGTTCCAAAGTTTAAGCTGTAAGAAGAACAGTGAAACAGGTGGTTAAGTCCAAGCCACATGAATTACAGCGTCCTTTCTGCGCTTCGGGCCCGAGCGGTGAACGAACCGGAACACACTGGAGTACAGATCAACCAACAAGCGAAGCTGCAGGCCCATGGGCTCATGGGCTCCTCTGGGGCAGGGCAGGGGCATCTGAGTCCCACTCAGGCAGGAAGGGAGGCTTTTTGTCGGTGCCTCTCAACCCTCTGAGCAGGCAGGCGCTCCCCTGCTTCCCCGGCTCTGCTGTGCCCCCTGAGCCCCAAAGGAGAGGGGACAAGGGTATTCAACTGAAGACCAAGTAGCCAGAGTCTGGCCCTCTCCCCACTCCACCGGGGTCCCGCACCTGGAACACTGGCAGTGGCCGTGTGTGCCACTCACCCACAAACACAGGGGAAGCAGCATCCTGAGCCAGCCCCAGCCCTCAGTTCTCGGTGCCACTTAAAACAACCCACAGTCTACTGGCAGGCTCTTGAGGATGGCTGTGCCAACAGCCCAGGACACGGAGCTGAGTGGGGGCCGGCTCCCTTCCTGTGCTCCCAGCCATTGGGGTGAACACCATTCAGGTGGGCCACTGGGCGCTCTGGAACTTGACTGCCAAGCCCAGAGAGCGACATAATTACACAAAATGTCCAACTACCAAGGTGGCTCCAGAGAAGAAAGAAACCAGGGGAAACGCAAGAATGGCCCACTGGTGATTTAGCTGCAGCCTCCCTTCCGGGGGCCGGGGGCCCAGGCAGGGGGGCCGGCCGCCTGGGCATTGGCAGAATGGGGCACGGATGTGTCCAAGGGAAGCAGGCACCAGCAGTCCGGCTGCACAGAGCAGATTACTGTTTTCAATTCAATCCCGAGCAGGGAGGGAGTCGGGCGGGGTATGTACCGAGAAGTGTGAGGGCTTCCCCTGTCTGTGGAGACCTGAGTCTTGGCAGGAAAGGCTGTGGGACCCCACCTCCAACTGGCTGGGCCCCGCCTTCGCAGTGGGCTCCCGAACCAGCCCTTCGAGCAAGAGCCACTCTGCACGTCGTTTGCACTGCCCAGAGCTGCATCGTTCCAGAGAAACCTGATAGAAGCTGCAACAACTACATTTTTAGAAGAAGAAGTTCAATGACAGAACAAGACCATCCCGTTGCCGGGCTTAGCTCCGAAAGTCCGCGAGTGCGAGGATCCAGCCAGGTTAATAAGCTTGAAAGGGGGCAGGGAGGAAGATGAAGTGACTTCTCTGGTTTAAAAAGTAATTACTGGGAAAGAAAAGTAATGATTGGAAAAAATGAGAAATGTAGCAAACCATAAAAGTTAAGATAAAAATCAGCCATGACTCACCACTAATGAAAGCTGGGACAGCTTCACATTTCCACCAGCGGTCAATGAGAGAGTCCATTCCTCAGTATTCTCACCAGTGTTAGTTTTTTGTTGTTGGTTTTTGTTTTTTTTTTTAATTTGACAGGAAGAAATGAAGCCTTGTTTTTGTTGCTTATCTTTTACTCATTGATCTTTAGGCATTTCATGTCTCACTATTGTAAGCACAGTGTTTCTTCCCCGTATTTTTTTGTGACTGCTGAGTGCTAAAATGCACTCAACAGATACTAACTGGCACTTACTAACTTCCTTCCTTAACTCCGCACAAAAGATGCAAGAAAGAACAAGGCAGATGAAGTCACTGCCTTCACAGAGCTTCTATTCTAGTGCGAGAGATACGCAACAAAACAAACAAGACTAGAACAATAATTTCAGATACTTGAATAAAAGAAAAAAGAGCAGGGTAAGAGCAAAGGCATGCTGAGGGGGGTAGTGGTACCTACTTTAGAGAGGGATCAGGGAAGGCATCTTTGAAGAAATGGCATTTGAGCACAAACCCCTGATAGGAGACAGAGCGGGATATAAATCGGAAATCATCACTGCCTGCATGCTCTCAGGGGTCACGGGCCTGCATGAGGTTCTCCAAGGATAGGACACGGCTACAGATGGAAAGGCACTCCCGGGCAGATACAGGGGCCACCCACAAAAGACTGAGAAGGAATGACAAGTGACAGAGGAGGAAGACAGGAAGACTCTGGTGTCCCAAAAGGCAGGTGGTAGAAATGTTTTGGGGCGGAGAGATTAGACTCCTGTGTCAAATGCCGCTGAGACATTGAGTATGATGGACATAGGACAGAGAACTGACCAGCGGATATGGCAACCAACGTCATTCACGACCTTGACCGGTCAAGAAGTCAGTGATGCAAGGATGAAAGACTGAGGGAATGGAAGAGGGAGGGACTGGGTGGGTGCTGCTCTGTCCAGGACACACACCTGGAGTGGGAGGGGGACCAGACAGACTCGAGTCTGCTTGCCAACACAAGACACCTAGCAGAGGACAATAATTAGAGGAAAGGTTGTACAGGGAAAAAGAAAATGGCAGATAAGAGGCTAAGGTGGTGACTACAGAGACTTTCCCTTAGAGTTTTGCTGTAAAGGGAGCAGAGCACAGGACTGTAGCTAGAAAAAAACAGGATGAGGTCAGAGAGAGGATATTTTAAAGATGAGGTCAGGGGGTGGATATTTTATAGATGGGAGATACTTTAACATATGCTGTTGGGAATAATCCAGATCAGGAAAAAATTGATGAGAAGGAAAAATCCAGGAACAAAGCTGGCGAGTAGGCCAGAAGGTGGGATCGAGATCGCAAATAAAAGACAGAGCTGGAAAAACAGCTAACTTTTGAATGTATAGTATACTCTTACTTCAAAGCACGTTGGAGCCTGCATAGAAAGCCATGCTATTTGTAAATAAAAGGTAACTTTAGCTTCTTTTTTCAACCTTTATACCATTTATTTCCTTTTCTTATAGAACTAGATTGGCTGGAATTTCCAGAACAGAACAGTAAGTAGCAAGCATCTCTAACTTTTCTACCTGATCGTAATGGATAGATCTTTTACTCTCATGTAATTTCAGCCCTTGGTGTGAGATATTCTTTACACGATTATTATTCAACTGTAAAAGGAAGGGAATTCTGACACATGCTATAACATGAATGAACCTTCCGGACACCACGCTGAGTGAAAGAAGCCAGTCACGAAAAGACAAACGCTGTGTGATTCCATTTCCATGAGGTACTTAGAGTAGTCCAAGTCATAAAGACAGAAATTATAATGGTGTTTGCCAGGGGCTGGTGGACGGTGGAGACGGAAGAAATGTGGCATTAATGGGTGTACAGTTTCAGTGTTTCTCTTTTAAAAACTGATTCACTTCTTTAAGAGAGAGAGAGAGAGAGAGAGAAAACGTGTGCATGAGGGAGTATAAGCTCGATCTCACGACCCTAAGGTCATGACCTGAACCAAAACCAAGAGTTGAGCACTTAACCCTCCTGAGTCACCCCAGCACCCCTAGAATTTCAGTTTTACAAGATCAAAAGAGTTACAGGGATGGATGGTGGTACTGGCTACACATTGATGTGAATATATATAACACTATTGAACTACTGTATACTTAAACATGGTTACGATGGTAAATTTCATGTCATGTCTATTTCACCGCAATAAAAAAAAAAATAGCCTCCCATAACTTTTTGACCAAACTTTTTGATCAGGAATGGATGGTTACTTTATGGTTATTCTTTTTTTTTTTTCAACATTTATTTATTTGACAGAGAGTGAGAACACAAGCAGGGGGAATGGCAGGCAGAGGGAGAGGGAGAAGCAGGCTCCCCGCTGGGCAGGAAGCCCGACATGCGACCGGATCCAAGGACCCTGGGATCATGACCTGAGTCAAAGGCAGACGCTTAACCGACTGAGCCACCCAGGAGACCACAGGGTTATTCTTTTGATCTGTTGCAATGTATTTCATTAGTAGCCTTTAACTGCAAGGTTAAACCATCCTTGGGTTCCTAGAAGAAATCTTCCCTGGTCACACATATTATTAAGGGATCCCAGCTACCATCTTTCCTAGGCCTTGGGGCTCCCACAAACAAAGAGCATCTGGCTATAGACCTTCTTTAGGGGCAGCCCAACTGTTTCCTAAAGTAAGTTGCAGCCTGTGAGCCTGAAATATAAAAATGGAAGATTTGCTGTGATTGGAATAGAGGCACCCACATTTCACTTGAAATGTAAGCATGTATTGGCTCCTAGCTAGGTATTTTTAAAGGACAGGTAGCTTCTGGTACCCAGGCAACCTAGCGCCTAGAAGCTGAGCCAACCCAGTGTGAGTCAGGGCCATTCCCCAGTTGACATAATAAAAGGGGGACCTGCGGGCTGGCTGGCCTGCCGGGGGATACCCTACGGGCATTAGTACAATACTTTTTTTTTTTTAATATTTTATTTATTTATTGAGAGAGAGGCAGTGAGAGAGAGCATGAGCGAGGAGAAGGTCGGAGGGAGAAGCAGACTCCCCGTGGAGCTGGGAGCCCGATGCGGGACTCGATCCCAGGACTCCGGGATCATGACCTGAGCCGAAAGCAGTCGTCCAACCAACTGAGCCACCCAGGCGTCCCAGTACAATACTTTTTAAGACCCTAAGAACAAAGATGCTGTCTCACCACCCCGCACAGATAAAAAGAACAATTTGTTCTGGGTCTCTCCTGTAGGCAGAAGGACTAGAACATCCTTCCTCCGTCCCACCCTTAATCATCAGAAATCATTCTTTTCTCTCAGTATCCTTCTTGGAAAGGTAAGAAACCTCTCCAGAATCCCCCTAACCCTTCCGTTCCCTCCCTCCTTACTAGGTACGTCCCCCCTTTCTTTCTCACTGGGGCTCAGGGGAGACAGGAGGTCTTGGCTTATGTTTTATCCACAGTTGTTGGATCTTTTGTTTCCAAATAAAGGCCCACTGGTTCGGTGGAAAGTAATGATGCTTTTAGACTCATCTCTGACACGGCAAAGTCCATCCTTCTGTAGACTAATACATCATGGTATAATTTTATAGAACAGCGATTTACTGAGGAACTTCCGGCACTCATAGGTGATGTGCAGACTGCACAGGCCCGTCCTTCTGGGGCTGCAGCATCACAGCCGCCCTGCTCTGAGTCGGTGCAGAAGGCACGGGAATGATCTTTCTAAGGATGTCCATTTCGATACCTGAGTCAGAAAGTGGACCTTATGTTAGAAAAGTCACAGAGGTCCTCTTTGATGATTCTCTTATGCTGACTGGAAAGGAGAAATGCCAGAGCTTGAAGAAATGATCCCAAGACTCATCCCTGTGTCTTTTCAAGTGTGTGTGACATCTCAAGTCCACTAACGGTTTTCAAAGAGGCCTCTTAAAGCAGGCTTCATAACCATTTTGGTGTCGTGGACACTTGAGAGGATAAAAGCTACAGATCCTTTCCCCGGAGAAAAATGCACATTCACAAAAAAAGTCTGTGTGTCATTTCACAGATTTTGTGAACTCCCTGAGGGCTGCTGGTCAACCTGTCTGATCCCAAGTGACCTATGGACCCCAGATGATGACCTCCCCCATCTTGGGAGTTCCTCATAGGGCATGGCTTGACCTTGATTCAACCGAGAGAGCTACGATATTGCCCCATCTGTAAAACTCCCTCTAATAAAAATTGGCATCTGCCTAAACTCTGAGATGATGTAACAGTGAAGAGTGGGAGGTTATATCCTGGTCCCACGCTGCTGCTGCACTCCTGAACTCTGTCGGAACCGACTACTGCCCGCGGCCTCCAATTCATCCTCTGCCTTCACGATGCTAAAGATCAGAACCACCCAGGACTAAGCACCGACTGCACCGTTTGTTTCTTTGTTTTAAAGATTCATATATTTACTAAGAGAGAGAGAGAGAGCGAGAGCATGAGACAGGGCCCCCTGATGTCTCAGAGGGAGAAGCAGACGCTCTGCTGAGCTGGGAGCCCGATGCAGGACTCGATCCTGAGACTCCAGGATCATGACCTGAGCCAAAGGCAGTCGCTTACCCGACTGAGCCACCCAGGTGCCCCTGACTGCACTTAGTTTTAAGGATCCCCAAGGAAGGAGTTCTTCTCCCTCCCTGGTGTGATATTAGAGCATTTCATCAGAGACGGGAACCAGAGTCAGGGCCTTCTCACTCTCTTAGAGCTCCTCCTTCTTGGGAGGAAATCCGGCAATGCAGAATGAACATGGGTGCCAGCAGGCCCGGTTCACCTCCCGGCCTTGACCTCTCAGTGGGCGTCAGTAGGAGAACCGGTCCTGGAGCTTGGGTGGGTCACGCCTGCTTGCCTGGAGCAGTAATGCCCACGCGTCGGGACGAATTTGAAACTTAGGTGAGGTGACGGGGGAGGAGACGCTGTGAAAACAAAGCACGGTACACATGGGACACGTCACTAGTATCTGCATCCAATTTATGCTTATTGCCCCCTTGTCTTGTAAGCTTCCTCTTTAAAAAAAAAAAAAAAATTTCCTGTCAGCTCTGTTATAAAGTTAATCAATCAACCACATAGTTAGTGGACTAACTATAGTTAGTGGATATAGAACTCCCTGGAAAACGGGATTTCCTTCTGTCGAGGTGGTATTTTTGCCATGAGAATCTTTTGCCAAACACATACCTATTTTGAGGCCAGGTTTATGAGGTCTGTTGGCTTCCCCCCACCCCCCTCCTCTGCCTGCCACTTCCGTTTTGGACTTCCAGATTTTCAAGGGGCATCTGGAAATTGTTTTGAGTAGACTCCATGGGCTCTGCTCTTCTCGCTCCTCAGAACTCCGACACGTGTGACACGTGTGACATGTGTGGTTCAGACGGGACTCTCGGCTAGGCCTCCTCACCTTGTGGCAGGTGACCTCGGGGTCAAGCGCAGTGTGCCTGGGGCGGAGGTGCTGGGGAGGAGGGAGGACCCCAGGCTGGCTGTGCCCCACCCCCACCCCTGCAGCCTTTGAACCAGACACTGGAGAGAAAAGGCTCCCGGCAACCTCAGCACGTGGACAGGGCCTCCCTGGCTGGCACGGCTGCAGCTGGAGACAAGGGAGTGATGTTCACATCCAGTGCCTGCCCTGTCTCGGGTGACCATCTGGCCAAACGTCCACCCCAAGTTCACTTTGACGACAGTCGGACTGGCTGTGCCACCTCCTTTTGGAGCTGCCCAGAGGCCAGGTGACGTGGGCAGAAGAGGTCGCAGAAAACCCTCTGAGCTCAGAGATCTAAGGGCTTAGAACTAGTTCGCCAGATTCAGAAGCAAGGCAACAAAGACGAGATGGGAAAAAAAAGGCAGAGGAGACAGCATTAGCTCAGCTTGGCAGAAATCAACAAGGATGACAAAATGGGCTATTGAGTTACTTGAAAGTTCCCGTTCCTCGGCTGGCGGCTGGTTCTGGTTAGCAAAGCCGAGGCTGTGGTTGGAGCTATCATCCTAGGAATGCCGGCCAGGAACGCTTCTCCAGTGACCCACGAAACAATGAAGCAAATATCAAAAGGGACAGGGCTGGGAACCGGCAAACTGCAAAATGGCTCGCTCGAAAGCCGAGCACTTCTGAAACACGGGGAGGGATTTGTCAGGACCCACAGATGCCACAGGGAAATGCAACCTGGAGATTTCCGAGAAGCCCCAACTCTGGAGGGTGACTCGGAATCTGCCTCTCGTTCCGAGGTCTGGGCCTTGCACTTGACTGGGGGTCCAAGTTTTTACTTCTCAACAGCTGCTGCAAATCTATGGGATCAAGCCCAAAGCTAACACAGATGTAAGATTCATCAGCGAGCTCCCTGGCAAGGTCGGAGAGCCTTCTTAGGCAAGGCTTGCCCCTGCCCTTCCACCAAGTGCTGACACAAAGCCTTAAAAGCGTCCCCACCCTTCCTAAATGAACACTACTAAAGTTCATTATCTATACGGTCGGAGAGAAAAGAAGCCCTCCACACACAATCTGGAGGCGGCCCATAAGGCTGCAGGTTACTTAGCATAGGCTCTGGAGCCCAGGGTGGCCCAGATCTAATTCTGCTCTGGCCACCCGCTGGTTGGTGACCTCAGACAAGCTATCTCACTTCTCTCTTGGTTTTCTCATCTGCAAAATGGGGATAACAGGGGCACCTGGGTGGCTCAGTGGGTTAAGCCTCTGCCTTCAGCTCGGGTCATGACCCCAGGGTCCTGGGATCGAGTCCCACATCGGGCTCCTTGCTCAGTGGGGAGCCTGCTTCTCTCTCTGCCTCTCCCTGCCACTCTGCCTGCGTGTGTGCACTCTCTCTCTCTGACAAATAAATAAATAAAATCTTAAAAAAAAAATGGGGATAACAATACCTCTACCTTTGGCTAGATGTTGTGAAGATTTAGATTATGTTCCATGAAGTGCTTAGACAGAGCCGGCACGGACGGGGTACTAGAGCCGGCACGGACGGGGTACTAGAGGGTTAGTTAGCTGCTGTGATCACTATTATTGTTGCTGTTGTCCCTGCTGTCATCTCAGGATCACTCTCAATGCTCCAGCAGAACCCTGTCCCAGAGGTAAGATGAAACCTTGCTCCTGAGGCATGATTCCAGCATGATCTGTCCTGTGACTGAAATTTTAGCCTGGTACAGCTGTTGGCTGGCCAAGTTCACGCCCGGACACATGTTATGTGTTCAATGGATGATGGGTGACCGAGTGGGATGAAGGACTGGAAGGGAGGGCACACTGTGGAGGGGCCAGCCAGACGAGACGCCTAGCTAACCACTAGCTAAGGGCCCCCTGACATCTAAGACTCTTCCCAGTGCCCTGGGACAGTTGGGGGCCCAGAAGGCTTTTTAAATTGAAGAAAAATTGTTCAAAACAAGTGCTGGTGGAATTAGAGCTCTTCTCTCTTTCTCTGATGGGGCCTTGGACTCCTGCACCCTCCTCATCTTCCTACCTCTCCTTTGCCTGAAGCCAACACAGAGAACCAACCAGCAGGTGAGACCAAGGGAAAGAGGCAGGCGGACGGGCCAGGCTAAGGACGAGAAACCAAAGTCCTCCTCGAGGATTTGTGCTCATGAAGCTGGAGCCGTGATCAATGCTCCCTTCACCATAGCTCCTTCAGAAAGAGGGTCCATGCCCCACGGGTCACAGAGTGTGAGGTTCAGGAAAGAACATGTCCACCTGCTTCCCGCAGACACAGGTATCAGGCCTTACACGCGCCACACACCCTCCTGGGATCATCTCTGCCACTCCAGGCTGTACTAAACACAAAAGACAAGACTGGGTTGGAGTGACATTAAAAAATTGATCCTTCATTACTCTAAATATCAGAACGGTAAGTTTTCTAACCAACGGATCGCTGACCTAGCTGGGCTATGGGATCCAATATTGGCTCTTGTTGCCTCTCAGCATGAATCAAAGTTCTGCAAGACAGAAACAACGGGGGTGAAATACTGGGTCGGCCTTCAGGAATCTTAACAGTTTACCAGTAGAAAAGGAGTACGATGACAGATGTTACCTTTTATCTGTTTTACCACAATTAAAAAAAAAAAAGAAGAAGAAGATGGAACCACAGGACATCTGGGTGCCTCAGCTGGTTAAGCGTCTGCCTTTGACTCAGGACATGATCCCGGGATCCTGGGATCAAGCCCCACATGGGGCTCCTTGCCCAGCAGGGAGCCTGCTTCCCCCTCTGCCTGCCACTCCCCCTGGTCCTGCTCGTGCGCTCTCTCTCTCTCTCTCTCTGACAAATAAATAAATAAATAATCTTAAAAAGGGGGGGGGAGACAGAACCATGACTACTTTTGTCCAGGCCCAGGGCAGATCATGGCAACTGCCAGGAGGAAGGAAGGTAGGTAGGTGCAGGAGGTAGGCTTGCATCTCAGAGGATGCAGAGGAAGAAAAATGTGGTGACCACCCCCCCCCAAACTCCTGTTTATTAGTGCCCAGGTCAGCTGCTGGCTCCTATTCTGGTGGAGCGGGTGGAGGAAACGACTTCTCTGGCCTTGAAGCATCTGGGGCACCCACAGGTAGGGGAACCGGGCCAGGAGACAGCCTGACGGAGTGAGGGAATGCCGGTCGCTCACGGGTGCTATGCGGACTTAAGTTCTCGTGAGTCTCACCTTGCTCTGCATGAATTCTTCTACAACAGAAATCGCTCTGCCCCTGGTTGGAGAGGTGCCGGAATGGTATGGCGCTTCCTCTTATAGAGCTGTCTCTCCTCGGCAGCGGCCAGCCCTCCAGCACACGCCGCACCCGTCCACAGCAAGCCAGACTCTGCCTTATCCTGTGACTCCAGCGCACTGTCAAATGCACGGCCGGTTCCCAGGATGAAGGGCCACACTCGGTCTTGGGCACAAACCAACCACTACCCCTTAATCCTTTCTCCCAGGGGATCGCTGCATTCTGGCAGCCCCCCGGCTTTACTGCATCGAGGTGGGAAGCAGTGTGGCCAGCAAGCGCTCGTGCTCTGGGCGCGGAAAGCACCCACTGGAACCTTTGCTCTGCTGCCTCGGCCAGATTGGTCTCTCCAAGCCTCTGGCTCTTCAATGGCGAAACAGTCCGGTAGTACCCATCTCCTGGGAGAATCACGCATGTATGTGCTCAGAACGGCCCCTGGGCCCCAGCAAGCACTCACATGAGGACACGTCTAACGTGTGCCCTTCCAGGTTGTACGTCGGAGAGCCCACTGAGGGCAAAGGCTCTGCATGCGGTCACACTGCCAAGAGCACTTAACAGGGAGTCATGGACTTGGGTGATTGGGACAGCTCAGCAGCCCTGGTCCGCTGGGACCCAGGATGAGAATATTCTACAAGAGAACTTCTGCCAGCAGGTAAGCAGATCAAGCCTGACAAAGGAAGGGAGAGCAGAGGAGTCTCTACTTCCCGAGCAATGATGCTGGGGGCGGGGCAACAGCTCCCCTTCTTCGTGGAAAGGAAGATGACACAGCAGGCCGGCCCCCAGTCTGGACCCTTCTTTCTGTGGAGTGACAGAAATTGACTAAGAAACGCTCACAAGCACCTGAGGCGCAAGGGGGGCTGATGGTGGCCATAAGGGTGGGCATGAGAAATTAAAAAATAAAATAGGAGTGTCCCCCACGGCTTGGAGACCCGGGTCTAGCAGCAGTGGGCCCCCATCTTGTGAGCCTGGTGACAAAGAGCATTGGAAGGAGGCTGCATCCCACATGCAGCCAGCAGTGGAAGAAGCCCGCAGGGAGCTGAAGCCTGGCGGCCTCCTCCTCCCTCCTTCTCAGAACTCACTCACCAACCAACTCTGTCACCAAACTTCCTTTCAGAAAGCCACACCTTAGGATTGGCCTCAATCAACAACAACAACAACAACAAATTATTAAGATTCGAAATGATGCCAACATAAACACAAAAATGTCAGTATTTTCTTTTCGCCCTTTCAAAATCGCTGAAATGCAAAATATTTCTTTCCTTCCTCTGCCCATAGTTCGTTGTCGCTCTAGTTCCCTGTGGCCTTGGAGAATCTCGTTCCTCAATGCTTGGAACCTAGGAACCTGGTATCATTTGTAACACTAATTAAAGAGGTTCGTTGATTCTGCTATACAACTTCCTGCCCTAATGACTCAACAAGCCAGGAGATGAGCAGTTTGTTGGGAGTACAAAGGAACATATGGCTGCCAAGTTCTTTCTGGCCGACACCACAGATGGAGGGAAAGGCTGTTCTGTTTCCCCATGCTGTAGCTCTCACAAGCTGACAGGGGGATTTCCTAAAGCCCCATCTGGTGCAAAAAAAACCTCTAGCTGGGCAGAGTGGTTTGGAATAGTAAGAGGGTGGCTAGTAATAACAGACCAGGGCCAAATGCTATAGAGGGAGAAGGATTAAAGAGGCTGGGAGTTTGCCCATGAGACAGGACGAGGAGCCAGAGTCGGTCTGGAGTCTGAGAGACCATGTCCTGGTCCCAGAGGCAATGGCTCCAGGGTCCTGAGGGATGAGGGAGCAGAGCTGGGGTTTCTGCGGCTTGTGTCACTGAGGTTCCTCTGCTGATATAATCAGGAAAGAGTTCAAGTTGGCCCACGTTCGTTTTGAGCAGTGTATTTTTACTCGAACACTGGGATCCCCGATCTGCCACCTCCTTTGAGAGACGTGTCACCACACCAGTTCAACCCAGAATGGTGAGTTCATACCAGAGAAATAAATCCTGAGTGTCTGCACACCAGATTTTTATAGGACCCAGAAGGTTGCAAGTAAACACAAAAGGAAAACAAGAACTCTCGAAATAAGGACCGTGTGGGAGGAAGAGTGCCATTCCATGGCTTGTAGATGTGGCAATTCTGCTGGAGGAAGTTGCTTGTCGGGGCAGGACTCTCTCTCTCCATTCCTCGCCCTTAGTTGGAAGGTGGCAGACACCATCAATTCACCTCAACTAATCCAACCAAGAGACTTTGCAAAAAAACAAGTTAGCAAGGTTTGTTTCATTTTGTTGAAAAAAAGGAAAAAAATCCATGCTAAGAAGCCTTTTCTCATCTGAAAACAGAATACGCCCCCGCCCCTGACGACCACCACTGTGATGGTGTTAGCGCAAGGTCCAGACACGACAAAAGGGCTCCCCTCAAGCCTCCTCCATTCTGGGGGTGCTGACAAGCCATGATCTTGGAGCTCCAGGCTCTGATTTTCTACTAACTCTCACTCAGCACTAGAATGACACATCCAACATGAACACTGCACATGACAGAGGCCCCCAGAACCACGTACAACGGTGGAAAGCTCCGATGAGAAAGAGGCAGACGTTGCACACTGTGGAAACAAGGGAGTTTCGGGCTGTGAAGTGACTTGCCAAGTCAACAGCAAGAGGGGATTCCATCCTTCCAGAAGGCCTATTCCCGTCACCTTCACAGGGCTCAAAATCAAAAGACGGGCTCATGTGTCCTTCACTAGATGCATCCCTCCCGGGTAATAAAATCTCCTGTTGCTTTTGCATACAGTCGGCGCTCCATAAATGATTATGGTGACGACGGTGACATTCAGGCCAAGAAAGAGGCAGCTTCTCAGCTTCTCGCATGTGACTCTACAGACGCGGCATGAA
This sequence comes from Enhydra lutris kenyoni, assembly GCF_002288905.1. Taxonomy (NCBI): domain Eukaryota; kingdom Metazoa; phylum Chordata; class Mammalia; order Carnivora; family Mustelidae; genus Enhydra; species Enhydra lutris. The sequence continues at coordinate 2,622,673 of NW_019154110.1, forward strand.
AAACAGGCCGAGCTGGAGTCTGCTTTTTCCACGTTCACCGTAGTTTCCTAAACAGCTACTAAATAAGTTGCTTTCCGAAAAGAAATCAGGCCAGTAGGCTGGGAACTTCCCGCAGCTTCCAGTCGATTGGGACGGCAACGGCATCACCCCTCCTAACCCCAGTGTTATGACACACAGGCCAGCAGCACAGGCGGAGCGTTTCCACGTCCACTGAGATGAAAACAGGGGCAGGAAGTGTGGTTTGTGCGAATTACAGAAATGTTTAGCATTTCAGCACTGTTTGTACCTGTTCCGTGGCGGGGCCATTGGCACTCAGTAGAGCACTCCTTTCCATTTCCTAGCTGATTGTTATTTCATTGGGTTTTTTTTTTTTTTTTTTTGTTGCACCCCCCCCCCCCCAACATTGGCTGCAGGAAAGCTCTGTTTCTTGGCAGAACTTTCCAAGTGCCCAGTTAAACCCCTTGTTACCACTTTCCTGCCTCAGGAAGGCCAGCAGAGCCTGGGCCAAACGACAAGGGGAGGGAAGGAAACATTTACAATGATGTGAGAAATTCCCAGTCTGGTGGGGGGGGGAAAGATCAAAGAGGACAGTCATTGGGGCCCATTCCGCGCAGAGCCTGGCACAGGAAGGTGCTCCGTAAATTGGACTGGACTGGGCCGTGACAGGAACGCCATTATGTCACCGGGAACCCGGCAGGCTCTGCTGCAGCTCTGAGGAGCGGCAGGAGTCACCCTGCCATGGACCAGCTGTGTCCTGAGTGAAAGGAGTCGTGTCCTGTCTTCAGAAGCTGTGATCACCATGCCCCCCAAGGCCTTTATATAGAAATGGATTGCGGCTTGCACGGGTCCCCTCTGCCAGCTCTTGAAATGAAAGGGTCCACAGTGAAAGGAGGAACAGCAGGGAGAGAGAAAGAGGGAGGTAAATTGTTTGGAAAGTAGAAGACTGGGTGGAAAAGATGAAATTCAAGACAGATGTATGAGAGCCGCAAACAAATGTCCTTGAATTTATGCATCCAAGTGATTCATGTAGAATAAGGAAAACAAAACAAAACAAAAAAAGAGCTCCACATCCAATATAGAAAGAAATATGGGAGTAAATACGGAACAAAGTATTACATTTCCCCAATTCTTACAAAGAAATATCGTCGATCCACATCTCTCTGCTAAAACAGAGCTGTTATGAAACAGGGTGAGTGAAGGGGCTGAGATGAAATCGTTAATTAAGCAGAGGGTCTTTGCAGTCTCTGTCACTCTCAACAGGATGTCAGCCACCAACAATTTATGTCCAATTACTGAAAGCTGATTTCTTATCTCCAAAGGTAACTGCTGCTGCTTGCTTAACATCAGCAGAATTTTTAAAAACATAGTAGTTATTTGCCAGGTTAATGTCTGGCCATTAGAAGGAAAAAAGAAAAAAAACAAAAAACAAAAAACCCAAGCGGGAAATAGAGATGGGCGTTTCCACAGAAACACAAAAGTCCAAGATATTGGCCGGAAAGACATTTTTACAATGAAGTATTAGTGTGTGTTGTTTTACTTCTAAACAGCTAACTCAAAGGGGCCACGGCACAATTGGTTCCAAATGCTTCATACTGAGAAGAAACACAGGCAGCTGGCCTCGCTGGTTAACGACTCTGAGTTTGAGGCTTCAGATGATAACGAGAAAGAAGAAAACAACAAGAATGTCCCTGGTCGCTAGGAGTGCTAGAGAACTGGGGCGAAGCAGTGTTCGAGGACAGGAAATGGCCAAGGGTGTGGGGGGGCGGGGGCCGAGGGAGTTTTCTAGAGACATCAAGCATCACACTTTAAGACGCCGCTCAGAGTAACCTCAGATCTATACCACGCATATGCCTAGTCACTTACTCATCAACAGACATTTACTGAGCATCGAAAACCTACCAAGTATTTGTGCCAGATGGTGTGGGGATATAGAGACTAAGGACAAAGGTCCCTGCCTTCAAGGGAGAAAAGGAGTCTGCTGTGTACCTGAACCTGCTTGTCATCTGGACACTCCACCTGGGATGCTGGTCCTTGCCCCACACACCCCCAAGCCCCACGGTGGGACATGTGAGCCCCATGGGCACCAATCTCGGGCCACAGGTGACTGCAGCAGGTGTGTACACCTGATCTGAGGCCAGTCATACCCTCTCCTGGTAATTTAGAAATTGGCTACTAAGACAATTCACGGGGCGCCTGGGTGGCTCAGTCGGTTGGGTATTTGCCTTCGGCTTGGGTTGTGGTCCCAGAGTCCTCGGATCAAGCCCTGAGTAGGGCTCCCTGCTTGGTGGGGAGCCTGCTTCTCCCTCTTCCTCTACTGCTCCCCCTGCTTGTGCTCTCTCTCTCTGTCAAATAAACAAATAAAATCTTTAAAAAGAAATAAAAGACAGGGATGCCTGGGTGGTTCAGTCAGATAGGTGTCTGTCTTCGGCTCAGGTCATGATTCCAGGGTCCTGGGATCGAATCCCGCATTGGGCTCCCTGCTCAGTTGGGAGCCTGCTTCTCCCTCTGCCTGCCTCTCCCCTCTGCTTCTGTCTGCTCACTCACTTTCGTGCATTCTCCCTTTCTCTCTCTCTGACAAATAAATACATAAATCATTTAAAAAAAAAAAAAAAGAAAGAAAAAGAAAAGACAGATTTAGTACGGTCAGAACTTCCCAACCAACATGTAACACCTAGGTTAGAGGAAGGCGCCATATTGATCCTCTCAGCCCTCAGGGCGGCTAGAGCCCCCCGCCCTCACTGCCCCCCCACCCCCACCAGCGTTAGTCCCTGGCCTCTGGTGGCAAGCTGCCTTGTCCTTTCATCCCAGAACACAAAGATTGTTTTCTAAATGCGGTAGGGATGTGGAAAAGGTGGACCAGCGCTGATTAGACATACAGTGGTGGAGGTGAAGTGGAAGCAGAAGTAGACTTGCTAGATCAATGACAAGCAGAGAAAAATGAAGGTGACCGAGAAGGGGCAGTCACAAAAACAGACGGCAGAGAACAGAGAAGGAAATGAGAAACTGCAGCCCCCAAGCAGGAGGGCGAGAGGGGCCCGATTTCTGACTCCCATTCTGGTCCTCTGCCTCCCAGCTGAACTCGATTTCCTGAATCTGGATGCCCATGTGATTAACAACTGTATTCTGAGAGCCTAATCCAATCCACTCATGCCAGCTTGAGTGCATTTCTGTTCCTTGTAAACAACCCCTAACTTAGCCAGATGCATGCATATATGTGCCCGGGGCCAGTGTGCACCATGAAATCCTCACCGCTTGAAACAGCAACGAGAGAAAAGCGAAATAGCGTTGTATCCTGAACCCTTTCTAATCCCTTTCTCATCTGTCCTTCCTCTGTCGCCCCCATGGCATTCCAGGACCCTGGGGAGGAAACTCCTCCATGTGCTATGGATTCAGGGACGGGAGCAAGACGACTCGCCCAAGGTAACAGAGCCCACCAGTGCCCACCAGCAGCCTGGAAAATACAGCACTTCTTAAATAGAAGCCTTTTAAAAATACTACATGCAGACGTGAGAAAAATCAGCCCACATCTCCGACTTGTGGGTCAAAGGGAAGGCAACCGTGAACAAACTGTGACAAACTTGCAGAGAAAAGCATCCCTCTTTGAGGTCCCCCCGTAGAGGGCTGGTTCTCCCTCCAGAAAGGCTGTACATTCTCTTTGGCTCCAGAAGACGCTGCCCTAAGCTGAGTCAGGAGGGAGGAAAGCCTGAGGTTTCTACAGACAAGATGAATGGCCACTTACAAAAACCCCAGTGTCCTTTCCAGCACATTCCCAAGGTACCACAGCATTCGTGACATCCAGAAGCAGACGCTGCCTGTCGCCACCGACATCAGTTTCCAAGACAGGCGCTGCGCTTTGCGGATGCTCCCTGGCTAGGTGCGCCAGCTGATTCTAGATTCTAGAAGCCGCTGGTGCCACAGAACTGAAAGGGGCTGGGAGTGTACAGTTTCTGAGGTTGCCACCAGACTGCCTTCCTACTCCAGAATAGAAACGTCCTAGTGAATCAGACCTCGACTATGCCACTAATCACTTGCTTTGGGAACTCAAGCTGCTGGGCCTTCTGAAAAGAAACCACACACAAAGTGATTCTCCAGAAGCAGCTCGAACGTTCTGGGACACGCTGACCATTTTCATTTTCAGGAGCTCAATAATCTTGTCAGCCTTTACCAGAACTGAACTATTCAATGTCTACAAGCTTCTAACTGGGCTCCAGACCACCCGAGTGCCCCTGAGCTCGGTTGTGGGTGACTTAACAATTAAGACCCCAAGTTCTCCAGGCTGAAATGAAAAAGGCTGGGACCGAGGGTGGGGTCAGCCCTGCCCGCTCCTCTGAGAGCAGCTCTAGGCCACAGACAGAAAGGGGAAATGCCCAAAGCACCATGCAGAGGAAGCAGGGGAGGGGAGGGGTCTCAGAAGCATTTGTGGTCGCTGTGTGCCCTAGTCACGGCGAGAGCAGGCTGAGAGAGCAGAGTGGTGACGTGGACCAGGTTGTCCAAGTCCCTTTACTTCCCTGAGGGAGCGATTTCTGCTGTAAACTGGGGGAAATGGCCATTCTTGCCTAGGAGGGTTGCGAAGAGGATGGAAGGACACAGAAAATCCAGTGGCTCCTTCCAGTGTGCAGATTTCCCACATGCCATTGTTCACATCTATCACTGTCACAAACTTGACATGGACAGTCTGTACTCCCTAACTCTTATTTACTGGTTTAAACACTCTTTTTTAGAAAACAAAATTTATTTTGAAAGGAAATCTTATACTGCTATTGTAAATGGAAAACCAGTACCACTAAACAGAAGATAAGTGTCAAAATAAAAAGAACAAAAACCAAATAATTATTAAACTTCATCCAGCCCCTGGTGCCTGCATAAGGCTCTGAGGTCTGCTTTCTCTATTGGCAAGGAGGTTAGCAAGTGTTCCAGGGGTTTAAAGGAGGAATGCATTCAGCACTCTTTCCTGATATAAGCACAGACTTGAAACGGCGGATGGAAAAAGCATAATGTAGTTTAATCAGTGACTCCAATCCCAGTAACAGTCCTATCACCTTAAATTCCTTGGGTCTTGTGCCAGTGGAGGCAGTGAGGAGAAAAGGGGACGAGAATCTAGCGGGGCCCAGCTCACTCTTACATGCTGACCGTGGCCCCACTGCTTCCAGAAAGCTCTATAGAGAGGCACCTGGGCGGCTCAGTCATCTGCCTTCAGCTCAGGTCATGATCCCAGGTCATGATCATGACCCCATGATCAAGTCCCGCATCAGACTCCTTGGTCAGTGGGGAGCCCGCTGACCTCCGCAGCCCGCTGACCTCCCCCTCCCTCCGCTTCTGCCTGCCACTCCCCCGCTTGTGTGTGCTGTCAAATAAATAAACAAAATCTTAAAGAAAGAGAGAGAAAGGAAGGAAGGAAGGAAGGAAGGAAGAAAAAGAAAAGAAGGAGAAAAGTCCTCTACCAAGGAGGAAACCCTGCTGGCTCGGTCTCACTTTTGTCATTGGGGTCATCACAAATGACTCCTCCCCACAAGGTCCCCCCCCCCCCCCCGCAAAGTAAGAACCCACCTCGGCCACAGCAGTGGTGTTGCCATCAAGGAAACAAAAAACGCACCATGACCAGGAAGCTGGCAAGGTCCCCTGAGCAGTTGGGTTACATTTATGCTAAACCTAACTGTATCCACCTTGACAAAGGAGGCCTGGAGTCATCTCCAGCGAAAAATGGCACATTGAAAAGAAAGAGCTTCTCCAACCAAGTTTAAGGCAGCATTTCCCCCCAGGAAGACCTGCATCAGAATCCCCTGGGGGGCTAGAGATTGCTGGGCCCCACTTCTGACTCTCTGAGGGTGAGATGCAAAAAGATAGATTTTAAGAAGCTGCCTGGCAATTCTTACACCAGGCAGTAAAGTTTGGGTCCTAGCTGCTCTTTCCTACATAAGTCCCTGTGACTAGGTTTGTTTTCTTTTTTTTTTCTTCCCTCCCTGGGTTACTTCTTACCCATCCTGCAGATCTCAGACCAAATGTCATTTCCTCAGGAGAGCCATCTCTGCCCACTGCCCCCTCCGAGTCTTAGCCCGGGTCCATCATTGTACGTCCAGGTCCTGATGCTCCTCCTTCCTAGCCCTGCTTGTGATTTTCATGATACATGTGACCTGTCTTCCTCAATGGCCCTGCCACGGTCTGAGAGGACAGGGCTGAGAGGCCCCATCTTGGGCACAGGGCCTGGCGCCAGGTCCGCCCATAATCCAAATCTCTGCTGAGTAAGCGAATGAGTCTGGAATCACTATCTCTAATTCTCATTTCTCACCATACCTTGCTGGTCTCCATCCCAGTTTTTCCACACCTTGAAAGTCCATGCCCTACCGGGTACTGGGAAAGGGGGAACCCTATTGTTGAGAGGTGTTTTTTTTTTTTTAAGTTGAGTTTATTTATTTATTTTTTTTAAGATTTTACTTATTTGACAGAGAGAAACACAGCGAGAGAGAGAACACAAGCAGGGGAAGTGGGAGAGGGAGAAGCGGGCTTCCCCTAACCAAGGAACCGGACGTGGGGCTTGATCCCAGGATCCTGGGGATCATGACCTGAGCTGAAAGCAGAAGCTTAACAACGGAGCCACCCAGGTGCCCCAGTTGAGTGGATTTTTAAATGATTCCATCTGCTCACCTGAGGGGAGTTTTAAAAGTTTAGAGTTCTTTATACACAAAGAGAGGGTTAAAAGCCTTCACAGTCCCCCCTGCTCGTTTCAGCCCTTGAATCTCCTGGGACCCCTTGTGCCCCAAGGAGACCCAGCAGACTTATGCCCAGGGCTGCAAGCAGAGGGAAGGGAGGGCTTTCCATCTGGTCCAAAAGAGCTTTCCTAAGGCTAGCAAGAACTTGACTGCTGCCCTAGGATCGATTTATCCCATAGGTTCTCTTCGTGAGTAAGTCTGTTCAAAAGTTTTGTTTGAATTAGTCCAGCGCTCTCTGCAAATGGGCCCCAGAAGGAGGCAATCCTCCCATCCTTCAACGAGTATAGACACGGCCCCATCTGATCCACACCACCAGCTCTGGCAGGCCCAACACCCGCAAATGTTTAGCTCTGCCATGGGATATGTAGAATAAATTAAGTTTAAGGGGAAAAAAATCATAAAACAAGCCTTTAAGTCAGGAGACTCTGTGTACCTTGGCACAGGGAACGTATGTGCTACAACAAATCAAATCCAGTGTGCCAGAGAACTCCATCGAAACCAACAGAGAATGATCCCTGTCATGTGAGACAGGGAACTCGACAGCAGTCCCCGAGGGGAGACAGAGATAAGAGGGTCTAATCTGGCCCCTGCATCTGCCAAAATTCTTTTCAATAATGGCTGAAGAAAGAAATGGCCTGAAACCCTATGTAAGAGGAGACGGACACTCCAAAGTCAAGGCTTTTGCAAGCACAGAAGGAACAGGAAATCCCCTCAGGTTGGCTTTCTCACGAGGGCCCTCGCTTCTAGCATTCTGACTGGAAGCGCTGGGCAGGAGGAGAATCTTAGCTCATGGGAGGGCATGCTTTACGCTGGGGACCTTCCAGATGTAAACACAGGGCTTCATCTTGTTTGCTAAGTACTTGCCTTTCACTAGAAACCCCCCAGTTTCCATGGTAGAGCCTGGCCTGCCCCTGGACGGCTAAATTCACTCTAGCTGGCGTGCCCACAAGCAGCCCCATCATCCACAATAAACGGGGGTTTATTGGTGACACTTATTGGTGACACTTACCCATCCCCAGCCAAAGAGGTGACGGCAGGTACCGATTAAATACTCGCTTAATGAGCCGGGGTTTCTCAGGCCAACGTTTTATCGGGGTTTTACCTCATACCCCAGTCACTTTCCCAACTCTGGGGAGAGAGCCATCAGAAATCTCAGATTACCTGTGGCTCTGAAGGAGCCCTTCTTCTTCGGATAGGAGCAGGTCATAGGCCAAGGGCATGGACACAACCCTGGGCTACTGAGGCTCATCCAGATCCTGTAGTGTGACCATTTATGAGTCACAATCAGAAATGTTCTCCTAAGGGAGTGGTTTCAAACAGATCAGAAGAGATTTCCATTCTAGCCTTTCTTCTTTGTAACTTGTTTCTAATGATGCCACTTTCCGATGAGCTGGGCACAGACCTCTTTTAGAACAAAACATACAGATAGGCCTTCTTTACCACCTATGGTGCAAGTTTATGGCCTCAAATGGAGAGCTGATTATGCTAATTAACTGTTGCCAGAAGGGCTCAACACCAACTATTCTAAAGCCAAAGTTAGAGATGCCTGGGTGGCTCAGGTGTTAAGCAGCTGCCTTCAGCTCAGGGCATGACCTCAGGGTCCTAGGATGGAGCCCCGGGTGGGGGACTTCCTGCTCAGCGGGCTCTGCTTCTTCCTCTCCCACTTCCCCTGCTTGTGCTCTCTCTCTCAAGTAAATAAAACCTTAAAAAAATAAATAAATAAAGCCAAAGTTACTGTTTTTTGCTAGAGTTTTTCCAGCTTTTGGTTGATCTGTAAATGAAGCAGCAGCTCCCCCCACCCCCCACCCCCCCAAGCGGCTTCCTTCAGTTGCCACCACACAGAGGTTACCAGGAACCAGGACAACAGCTAGGGAGTCTGACAGGGCTTTGCTAGGGTTTTCTTTCTTGACCAAGGTGACACGAGCTGTTAGGACATGCACAACCTTACGTCCCTATGTAGCAGGTGTAGTCACCGTGATACACATTTTTAGCCTCGCTGCTAATTCTTCTTTGTCCTCTCCTCCCTTATTTTTATTTTAATTCTTATGTATCTCGTCCCTTGTTTATCTTATTGTGTCTCACCTTTATTTTTATCCTGTCACATCTTCTGGCTTTTTTGAACATGGATTGCAATAGGTATGCCTGTGATCTGTTCCTAGAGGAAACACCAGTGCCTTGACCTGAAATAAGGGCGTTTTTAGACCCATGTCCACTACTATGAAACCCCTAGTTTTCAAGGACAGTCTAAAAACTTGAGCATAAAAGCTATCTGTGTCGGTGGTTACCACCATCCCAAACACCAGCAGGGCAGTCAAAAATCTGTCACTGGACAAGGTTTCCCTAAGCAGAATTCCTTATCTATACCCAATGGAGGTCAACTTACGGTGGCACAAATATTCCCTGCTCAGTAACACTGAATCAAAACAGGATCAAATATTATTCCATTTTCGATTTTCTTCTGGTCCTTCCAATTACTTTAGGGGAAAAGGCTTAGTTTGATGCTAATAAATGATGAACATTTCTCCAACACCTGCTCATCTCCCTTTTCAACAGCGAAACAAATCAGAACTTTAAAAGTGAGTTGATTTAAAGAAAAATAGTAAGTAAATGGTAATACAGCTGGTATTCTATGTAACAAAACCACAAAGATGTGGAAAATATCAGGGAAAACCTCATATCTCCCTCTTTAACCCATCGCTAGCCAAGAGCAGGCAGCGGTCAATTTTCAGAATTTATTTCCTCCCTTCCGAGCGCCCTGCCATGGTCAAATTAGGCTTCACCCGCCAAGGAAGAACTGACGAAAATGATTTAAGACTGGAAGGATCCGGTTCAGAGGACATCCCATCTCCCACTGTCCGGGAGTTTCTTTACCAAGAACATTCACCACTCAAGAAAAAGACCAAGTCATTCCAGGAAATGCTTTTAGATCCAACTTCCTGTTCAGCTAGAGTTTTACAGCGAACGCTGCTCAATCTGACCCCAAAACCGTGTTTAATGGAATCTATTAGACATGTTTATCCACATTTACCAATAGCAGAAAGTTGTCACTTGGAAGTGAGACCAAGAGGCACTCCCTAAACTCACCAAAGGAGTTAAAACCAGAAATACTGGAAGAGATCCCTACTGAGGTCATTTGCAGTTTAGGGGAATTTTTGGTTTGGGTTTTCTCTTCGTTTTAATTGCTTATAAAAGCTCCTTAATGTCAAGGAAAGAACAACAAATGTGAAAAGTTAACTTCCCCGAGAGGTTTATTCTAAAGAAAAGCTGTGTTCCTGCAGCTCTGATGGAGGAGGGGATTAAAGCTAGATACTAGGGTAAGAAAAGGAAAGGGAAACTCCAATCACTCCAGTACAAAACAACAGCCGCGTTAAAAGGCCCGCCAGAGAAGCAACTTCTCCGCTTTGTCAAAATCTGGTTCCCAGATCCCAGATCTGCTCCGGGGGTACCAGCATCAGCTCCATTCCTGTCAAAGGCCATTATGCCGACTGTCGAAACCGGACTCGGACATCTTCATTCTCTCTGGAAGGCCTGCACCTCAGGTCCTCCTCGTGACCCATTAACCATCCTCCCAGAGTGCAGAGTGTAGCGCCTTTCATACAGATGACTAAAGCAACAGACACCACTAAGCAAATTGACAGAGCAGGGGTGGGGGTGGGGGATAAGGAACAAGGCATTCCACTGTCCCAAATCTGCTTCCTATGGTCAGGGCCGACCATGAGAACCAGCACCTCAGACCATTCCTGGGTAACTGTGAAGAACAGGTCCTAGGACACATAGGTATTCGTTGGTTTTGCAATAAGCAGGGCAGAAAAGATAAATCAGGAGCTAATGAAAATGGTTACTTCCGGAGTAGCTGGGTAGCTCAGTCAGTTAGGCGTCTGGTTGTGATTCCAGCTCAGGTCATGGTCTCAGGGTTGTGGGATTGATTCCCGCATCTGACTCCAGGCTCAGCAAGGAGTCTGCTTAAGAGTCTCTCTCCCTTTACCCCTCCTGCCACTCTCTCGCTCTCTCTCAAATAAGTAAAATCTTTTAAAAAAATGGTTACTTTTCGAAAGTAGAAGTGAGACTTCTCTTAGTTTATTGTTTTATACAGTTTTGACACTGGGACCTGTAAATATTTTCTGTGTTAAAAGAATAATATTGGGGCGCCTGGGTGGCTCAGTGGGTTAAGCCTCTGCCTTCGGCTCAGGTCATGATCTCAGGGTCCTGGGATCGAGCCCCGCATCGGGTTCTCTGCTCAGCAGGGAGCCTGCTTCCTCCTCTCTCTCTGCCTGCCTCTCTGCCTGCTTGTGATCTCTGTCTGTCAAATAAATAAATAAAATCTTTAAAAAAAAAAAAAGAATAATATTAAAAAGCACGAGAAAAAAAGCAAATGCTAAAGTTGAATAGGAATAAAAACATGTGAACCTAACTGTTTATGGTAATTATTACATTATCGGTACAGAAGAGCAAAATCATTCAAGTGACTTTTGGGTACAGTTCTGACTTTTCACTCTTACCTGGAGGAAGGAAGGAAAGAAGAAAGGGAGGGAGGGAAGGAGGGAGGGAAAGAAAGAAAAGGAAAGAAAGAGCGAGGGGAAGAGAGGAAGGAAGGAAGGGAAGATTTTATATGCAATTTTATAAATTGTATATTACAATTATAAATTGTAAATTTTATAAATTGTAAATTTGTAAACAAATCTGTAAATAAGGTTCTCACTTCAGGACAAGAAGGATGCAAATATGCAATGAGAAAGTAAGGACGTGCCCTGTGATGCCGGTTCTGAATCAAACAGACCGTACTGAGCTCGAGATTTTAAAAAACATTTGGGTTTCTTTGTTACGCCTACTGGAAGTGTCTGGAAGCAGTGACACTCCTAGCAGCCGGCATGCCTGACATCCACACCTTGGTTTCTAAACACCACTTCTCCACCAGAAGGAAGCAGGGTTTCTTAGAAGAACAGCTGATTCTAGTAAGATGGGGTCAAGGAAAGCAGAAGTTGAGCATGAACAGCTTCCTGTGTGTCAGAACAGCAAGGACATACTTAAAGAATGTTGGGGACAGGGGCGCCTGGATGGCTCAGTCATTAAGCGTCCCCGCCTTCAGCTCAGGTCATGATCCGGGGGTCCTGGGATCGAGCCCCGCATCAGGCTCCCTGCTCGGTTTCTCCCTCTCCCACGCCCCCTGCTTTTATTCCCTCTGTTGCTGTTTCTCTGTGTCAAATAAATAAAATCTTAAAAAAAAAAAAAAAGAAAAAAGAATGTTGGGGACCTGTTAAAAGGACGCAAAAGATACCCTGAAAAGGTTCCCATTCATATGGCTTGGGGTTGTGAGAGCACTAAAAAGAATAATAAAGTTAATAGATTCGTTGAACTCTTTAAAAATCCATGAGTCTGAAGTGATAATAACAGAATGTAAAGATCAGCATTCTGCACTGACCCATGTAAAAACGCATTTAGGCAAGGGGTCGTCAGTGTATCAATGAATGCTAAGCCACTGGGTGGGGCGGACAGGCTCTCTCTTCTCTGCTGTCCTGTCCACTGCTCCCCTGCAGTGTATTCAAGAAACCTCTACCTTAAAAAATAAATAAATAAATAAAGCCACTGCATGACAAGTTCCTGGGGACAGACTGTTCCTATGGTCCTAAAACATTAGAGCCTTTATTGCTCATTAATTAGGAAGGAGAAAATGCCTTTACAAGAAACAGATCTGGGGGTGCCTGGGTGGCTCAGTGGGTTAAAGCCTCTGCCTTCGGCTCAGGTCATGATCCCAGGGTCTTGGGATCGAACCCCGCATCAGGCTCTCTGCTCAGCAGGGATCCTGCTTCCCTTCTCTCTCTGCCTGCCTCTCTGCCTACTTGTGATCTCTGTCTGTCAAATAAATAAATAAAATGTTAAAAAAAAAAAAACAGATCTGGAGGGCTTCTTAACCAAGTGGTTGGGCTCAGCCTTGCCAATTGCTACAGACCGAATGTTTGTGTCTCTTCAAGTTCGTCTGTTGAAATCCTAACCCCCAAACACGATGGTATTAGGAAGTGGGGACTTTGTGGGGTGAGTCGGTCATGAGGGTGGAGGCTTCATGAATGGGATCGATGCCCTTATAAAAGAGGCCCCAGGGAGTTCATCTGCCTCTTCTGGCCACGTGAGGACGAAGCCAAAATAAGGTTATCTATGCACCAGGACATGAGTCTCACCAATACCGGACCTGCTGGGGCTTTGATCTAGGACTACTTAGCTTCCAGAACTGGGAGGAGAAAAGGTCTATTACTTAAGCCATCCAGTCTATAGTATTTTGTTATAGCGGCCCCAATGGACTAAGATACCAGCAACAGGACAAAATCATGACGTGCCTCCTGATAAATTACGATCCAAAGTATATGCCTCAGCTGTCCAGTGTTGCCAAAAATGTTTGACCTGAATCTTATCAGGGGACACAAATTCAGACTGGCAACTTCTAGAAGACAACTGACCTATGTCCCTTCAGGTATCACTGTTCCATTTCTTGGATACGAGAATGATACTATTGTTGCGAAGAGAACGTCCGGTTTTCCCAAGATACATAATGAAATGTTTAGGAATGAACTACCATGACATACATAATCTACTTTCGAATAGTTCAGGGGAGCAAAAAAATACCCACCACTCATACATTTGTACAGATTTATATCAGGTTCTTAAGGAAGCTATGCGGCCAATGTGGGGCTTGAACTCATCATCCTGAGATAAGAGTCCTATGCTCCACCGACTGAGCCAGTCAGGCGCCCTGGGGGTGTATGCCACAGGTTCCTCAAAATCAGCTCCCCAGGCCAGCAGCAGCAGCAGCAGCAGCAGCAGCAGCAGCCGCAGCAGCCGCACCTGGGAACTTTTTTTTTTTTATTAAGATTTTATTTATTTGACAGAGACAGCGAGAGAGGGAACACAAGCAGGGGAAGCTGGAGAGGGAAAAACAGGCTTCCAGCCGAGCAGGGAGACCGATGCGGGGCTTGATCCCAGGATTCTGGGATCATGACCTGAGCCGAAGGCAGATTGCTTAACGACTGAGCCACCCAAGCGCCCCAGCACCCGGTAGCTTATTGCAGGAAAATGTTTACCATTGGTAAATTTACGTGTGGGGTGCAAGATGGACATTTATCACACTAATCTTTAACATTTCTGTAGGTTTGAAATTTCCCAAAGTGAAAGGCTGGGAGTATAGAGAGGGAAGTCTTAATGCATTTCCTTCTCGGGGAATCTAAAGATGGGTCTTCCTCAAACTGCTGGTCCTTGAATGTCCATGTTCTCAGTCCACGTATAATGTGCGACTGAGACATCAATCCCGTGGGGTTAGGGGTCGGGCAGAGGGGCTGACTCTCTAAACGAAAAAAAAAAAAAAAAACCAGAGGAACAAATGCGGTTCCGCCACATGAACTGCTACCTTTGGTGTTCGGGCCACTTCTCTCTAATAAACTTCAGTTTGACCAAGATGAGTGAAGCTTTGGAAGAACTCATCTTGCATTTCTGCCCTATCTAGACAATTCTCTGGTCCGGCACCACCGAATTTTTTTCCCCAGACTTCTACCCCGAGAGAATTTCCGAGCTAATTGCAACGGAAACCATAATTACCCCATCCCTCACTCTGAGGTTCTTCTAATTAAAGGGCCTCCTGAAGGAATGTATTTGGCATTAAAGGAGCAAAGAGGATGATGCAGTTAAGTAAACTGTTATGAATTCTCCTGAAAACACAGATGACCCAGGAGCTGTTCAGCCTGTCCGCTGCCCAGGGGCGGGCCAGATAGCCTGGAGCCTTCTCACTTTGTTAAGTGATGCTGAAAGGTAAAGAAGCTAAAAACTGAAGGGCAGATTGAAGTTTATCTCCTGGTTAAGCTCTTCCCAGAGGCCAGGCTTCTAAGTCTCAGAACCAGAACAGTACCCGGGTTTACAGAAAATCACGGCATGGGACTAAACAGATCATCTTGCCCGCACTGAGTGGACGAGAAAACCGAGGCACCCAGAGGTCATCTGTCTTGCCCAATGTCACTCGTGCTCCTTGCCAGTGTGGCCTTACAGTTTGCAATGCGTGTGCTTATAGCCTCCGTATTAGGGATCAACAACATTTTCTGGGAGGAGGAAACTGCCAGCATTTGGGGGCTGGCGGTAAGCAGCAGGAGTGAGATTTTCCTGTAAAGCAGCTCCCTCTCTGTCCCCAGCATGAAGGACTTGGGCAATGTCATCAAAGTTAACAACGTACCTATCTTTTGTCCCAGCAATTCCAATGCTACAAAGTTATCCCACAGATATGCATGCATGAGTGTGTAAGAATGCTAATCATAGCATTATCTGAAACAGCAAAAGCCTGGGGGAGGGCTATAATGCCCACGTACAGGGGACAGGGTGCATAAATCATGCTATTCCCATTCAGTGGAATATAACGCTGGTATTTCACAGATTGAGTCGGGCTGGCAACTGCTGACAGGGAAGGACTGTCAAGATACACAATTACAGGGGCACCTGGGTGGCTCAGTGGGTTAAGCCCTCTTCCTTCGGCTCGGGTCATGATCTCAGGATCCTGGGATCGAGTCCCACATCGGGCTCTCTGCTCAGCAGGGAGCCTGCTTCCCCCCCTCTCTCTGTCTGCCTCTCTGCCTACTTGTGATCTCTCTCTTTCTGTCAAATAAATAAATAAAATCTTTTAAAAAATTGTAATTGTGTATCTTTTTAAAAAAGATTTTATTTATTTATTAGACGCAGAGAGAGAGAGATCACAAATAGGCAGAGAGGCAGGCAGAGAGAGAGAGGGAAGCAGGCTCCCTGCCGAGCAGAGAGCCCGATGCGGGGCTCGATCCCAGGACCCTGAGATCATGACCCGAGCCGAAGGCAGAGGCCCAACCCACTGAGCCACCCAGGCGCCCCCATAATTACAATTTTTTAATCAAGTTTTCTTTCCTTGGGTAAATGAGACAGATTACCCATACATACACGTGTATTTACGAACATATGGAGAAAGATATGTGCATGTATTCATATTCCAGCAGGGTATGGTTACTGTGTGATGCCTGTGTTTTACCCTCCAGTACAGTCTGCGTTTTCTAACCATGTGCCCGTAGCTCTGCTTCTGTACGTAAAGAAAAAAGGGGGAAGTCCTCTTCTTTCTGGAAAAGTTCTGGTAGCCTTGGAGGCTGCTGGGTCTCGGCCCAGATCGAATGAAGACTTTTTAACTGAATTAGCAATTACACTGCTGGATGTGAGCTAATCTAGTTTGCTATCTCCAAATACATACTCTTAGCGAAACAAATGATTGGAACATGGGTCAGGGCAAGGCCAGCACTCAAATACTGCTTTGCTGCAAACTCTTAGCTGGTGCCAGCCTTAGACTGGAGTCGGAACATTCGAGTGGAAACATTTTACAGGAAAGAAAACCGATGCCAGCTCGGTCAGCAAGTTCTCTGGCTTCTTCTCCAGGGAATTCTTTCCAGTCCTTCAAGTTATATTCAGGGAAGGGCTTGCACAGCTACGGAAGTAGAGTCTCCCTGTTTTGAAGGCCAAGTGCCACAAAACTACGGAGCTGCAAAACACCAAGGACATTTTTTTTTCCTCAAAGCTTGGAGAGTGGCAGTTTGGCCTTCTGGATAATCCCAAACTTGTGATTAATAAGAGAAAAACAGACAGCCTAATCTGGGAGATTCAAAAGTTTAAACAAACTTTTGTTTATGAGCAATCAGCTAGCTTCCCAAGGATACGCCGGATATGGCAAAGTCTAAGTGAAGGTCCTGGATGGGGACTCCACCTTGTCAGTAGAGACCCTCAGAGTTACAGGAACTTGACCTAGTTGGAGGGGCTCAGGGGCAGGGGGATGTGACTTAGGTGGTGGGTAGGGCTTGTGGGACTTCCTGTGTATCCTCTCCTAGCTGGACTCTGCAAGAGCTCCATGGGTCCCCCTGCATCCACTCCTGGGGTCACTTCTCTTCATCTCCTACCCACCAGCCGTCTGCAGGCTTAACGTAAAACACCTTTTTAAAACCATTTCACATTTCTTGCAAGACCTATTTGAGGCAAGCTTTAAAAAACTACAGAAAAACACAAAAATGACCTTGTAAAAAGGAAAGGAACACCGTTTCTGCATCAGAACATGGAACATCACAGAGATCTTGTGCTCTAATATGTAGCTCAATTAAAGTGATCATGAAAGAATAACATCAGGTTTGCTTTAAAATGCACATGAAAAAAAGTCAAGAATGGCCAGTAACCCCCTGAAAAATACAATGAAAATGCAGGATTTGGGGCACCTGTGTGGCTCACTCAGTGAAGCGTCTGACTTTTGCTCAGGTCATGATCTCGGGGTCCTGGATGGAGTCCTGCATCAGGCTCCCAGCTCAGCGGGGAATCTCCTTGTTCCCCTCTTTCTCCCTCTGCCCCTCCTCTCCCCTGCCCATGTCCTCTTTCTCTCTCTTGCTCTTAAATATTTTTTTTAAATGCGGGATCTGTACTACTGGTTATTAGAAGTTACCATAAAGTCTCCATACATACAGTGTTTTGGTACATTATAGGAAGCCAATGCAATAAAACAGAAAATCCGCAAATGCATCCAAGTGTATATTTTTTACAAAGCCATTTCATGTTCAAAACCCTTCTGACTCCTTCAAAATGAAGTCGCATGTCCTTCCCAAATCAGATTTTTTGCTCCTATAACTCTTTCCAACTGCCAACCTTATCCTTTAACATTCACAATTGTCTGTCCTCAGAGACGCCCACCCCCCGCCAACCCTGTCCTCTGCATATGTTCTTCCCTCTACCTGGATGGCCCCTCTCTGTCCTGTTTCTCTGAGACTTACTCTTTCTCCAAGACTTGATGAGATTTCTGGGAAATCCCCCAATTTCATCGCTTTTAACTCTCATCCAGCCAGCAGAGTGACAAGTGCTGGGTATGCAGCGTGCCCAATGCCATCCCAACACACATATCACAATTCTCTCCTGCTCCCCCTGACACTAAGAGCAGAAAACATGCCCCTCCACCGTGCGGGCACCAGGCTCGCCATCCAGTACGTGTGTGTAGGAGTAAATGAGAAGAAGGGAAATGTCCAGAAAGGACAAAGAGGAAAAGAGGCTGTCCTTTCGTCTCAGAAATCACTGCACAGGACCCTGGGTGGCTCAGATGATTAAGTGTCTGTCTTCTGCTCCGTTCATGATCCCAGGGGCCTGGGATAGAGCCCGCATCAGGCTCCCTGCTCAGTGCGGAACCTGTTTATCCCTCTCCTTCTGTCATTCCCTCTGGTCGTGCTCTCTGGCTCTCCCAATCAAATAAATACATAAAACAAAGAAAATCTTTAAAAAAAAAAAAAAAAAACCCAATCACTGCACAAGCGACAGGTGCAGAGCACACAGAAGCCCACATCCAGAAGGGAGGCAACAGCCGTGCGTACGGCGCACTACCCCGGCCACAGGCCTTTATCCCGTGTGGCCGTCCCACAGATGAACCTCAAGACCTGGCGAACCCCATCTGCCAAACAGTTCCTTTCCTCGCACCTTTTTCTACTTCATTATTTGTTAACTTCCCGACACAAATCTGTTTCTCATCAAAGGGTAGGCAGTCGTTACTCACAACAGGTTCCATCAAAGGCCAGACCGCCTGGAGGAGGCCATCCCAGAACAGACACAGCAGCTGCTCCTGCAGCTCCTGACACTGACCCAGGGGCGTCCCAGCTTCTGACTCACCAGGCACCTGCTCGCACTCTCTGATCGGGAAGCTCTGGGCAGGCAGCTTCAACGTCCAGGGGGCCGCCTGACATATCTCTGCTCTGATCCAGCAAGGGCTTCGAACCTTCACAGATTACAAAGTGGAGGGAGGTCTCTAAAGTCCTCGAAACGGCCCTGAGCTGCAAATGCAACCATCTTCTCGAGGCATTTTGGCAGAAGTTTCTGTCCCTGCTCACTTTCACGTACTTAATACTGAGCGTTATGTCTGCAGCATCTAAACTGGATACTGTAGAAAGATCCCGTAAGAATAATCGGTGTAGATGGGATTCAATAGAAACAAATAGCTCCCTAGCTCTACCCACTAAAACAACACTCCTCATTGCAAATACTCAGTTCTGTAAATTAACCGGAGAAACGAGTACAAGGGAAAGGAGAAAGTGATAAACAGTTAAATCTTGACTTCGTTTCTTATTCCCTCTGCTCTTTTGTATTCCATGAACAATCAAGGGCTAAGTCCCACCAACTCTCCCTCCCAGTGTCTCTGGGAACAAGTCCCTCACTTTTTCTTTGCTCTTAGTCAACAGGCCGACCTGCTGCTCAAGAATGGTGCTGGGGGCGGGGTGGGGGGCAGCGTCTGGGTGGCTCAGTGGGTTAAAGCCTCTGCCTTGGGCTTGGGTCATGATCCCAGGCTTCTGGGATCGAGCCCCACATTGGGCTCTCTGCTCAGCAGGGAGACTGCTTCCTCCTCTCTCTCTGCCTGCCTCTCTGCCTACTTGTGATCTCTGTCAAATAAATAAATAAAATCTAAAAAAAAAAAAAAAAAGAAAGAATGGTGCTGGGATTGAGTGCTTGCTCCAAACAAGGGGTTCTCAACCAGGGGTGATTTTGTTTCCCAGGGGACACTTGCCAATGTCTGGAGACATTTTTGGTTGCCACACCTGGGGAGAGCAGGTGTTATTGGCATGTCTTGGGCAAAAGACAGGGATAATGTTAAATATTCTACAATCCACAGGATAGCACACCGCCCCATCCCCAGCAAAAACTGATCTGGCTCAAAAGGTCAAAAATGCCAAGATTGAGAAGCCTTGCTCCAAGCCTCTGCTGCCATCCTTTTGGTTTCCATTCAATCCTGAATCACTTCCTAATTCTAATTCCCCAACACAAGGAATGGAGGTAACAGATTAGAGAAACTGAGGGGAAGTTAATTTAGCGAGGCACAGGTTCTGCCAAGTCTTAGTAATAAGGAAAGCACCTTGAATTTATTGTGTGATACAGAAGACTCAGACGCAAGCTTTAAGGGCTCATTTTTATAAGCTGATATGAATTAGGAGGCGTAAAGGAACATCATGGAATAGGAAGGGCCAGGTTGGATGAGGAATCCTATTCTCTTTCCTTCTAAGCAAATACTTTGGAATCACCCACACGTCCAGAACTTTGACATATGTTTTGATTTTAAACACGGTGATCTTTAACTGCTATAATTCTGAAGGCATAGTCATAACTGCCATTAACCAAAGAGTATACAATTCTCAGGAATCCAGGAGCTCCAGTATTAAGACTGGGCCAGTACAATCACCTCCATGATGAGACAGACAAGGAACCAATTATTAGTATCACCTAAAGGGAAGTTTGTAAATCATTTCTTTTTCAAATATGAACCACAGCACATGCATGTTTCTCATAAGCTTCCTTGAGTGGAAAAAATTGCAATCTAGTACCTAACCAGGACTTAACGTGTTTTATCCATTCCCAATCTAGCTATGCTGCATTACTGATGAACACCCAAGAGTTTTTCTCAAGCTCGTAAAATGCTTTCATTAACAAGTCACAGAGGGGTGTCTGGGTGGCTCAGTCGTTAAGTGTCTGCCTTTGGCTCAGGTCATGATCCAGGGTCCTGGGATCCAGTCCCGCATCGGGCTCCCTGCTCTGCAGCAAGTCTGCTTCTCCCTCTCCCACTCCCCCTGCTTGTGTTCCCTCTCTCACTGTGTCTCTGTCAAATAAATAAATAAAATCTTTTTTAAAAAGGGGGGGGGTAAGTCACGGAGCATCTCTGGTGCTATTTGCTTTATTTCCTGGGAAACTGGAGGGTGGGATACGGGGAAGGAATTGTCAAAATCTGGACATGGCCACAGAAGAGTGCTATACATGTAATTTTATACACCATGTGTGCTGTGGCCAAAAAAAAAAAAAAAAAAAAAGGAGTAAAAAGTTGGGGACTGTGGTTCTAATACAGAACAAAAAAGGCCTGAAGTAATACCAGCTGTATATGGATGGAGAAACCGGGGACAAAAAGGTAAGCTCCAGGATCAAGTCTGAGCCTTGCAGCTAAGCTGCCGTACACTCCAGGCTTGGAAACTGAACCACACCATCAGAAGACAGACAGCCACACAGAGTGCGCAAGCACCTGTGATAATCTGAATGGGCCGCAGCATGCCCAGATACGGATTAAGCCTTATTCTGGGTGGGTCTGCACCTAAATCGTAAATCGATAGACTGAATAAAGCAGATTTCCCCGCCCCAGTGTAAGCTCTGTCCAAGTCAGTGGAAAGCCTGCAAAGAACAAAAGGCTGAGTAAGGGGGAATTCAACTGCCTACTGCCTTTGAGCTGGGACACTGGTGTCTTCTGCTTTTGGTCTTCTACTGGAACTTATACCACCAGCACTCCTGGGTCTCCAGCCTGCCGACTGCAGACCTTGGAACTTCTTGGCCTCTAAAACTCCATGAGTCAATTCCTTATAATAAATCTCTTCATTTATAAACACACACACACCTCTATTGGCTGTTTCTCTGGAGAACCCAGGCTAATACTGAGCCCAAATCAATGACTTGCAGGTCACTGAGAGAGACTATCACCTTTGAAATTATGCACTGGGGAACGTCAGACTCTTACTGGAAACTTTTAGCTTCTGCTTACCTGAGACCTCTATAGCCCCTGTGGGAGAAGGACTGGGGGAAGTGAAGTTCTAGAAGCTTTGTTCATAATAATAGTGATAACAGGGGCACCTAGGTGGCTCAGGTCATGATCTCAGGGTCTTGGGATCAAGCCCCACATCCTGCTCTCTGCTCAGTAGGGAGCCTGCTTCCTCCTCTCTCTGCCTGCCTCTCTGCCTACTTGTGATCTCTCTCTATCAAATAAATAAAATCTTAAAAAAATAATAATAATAGTGGTAACAACCAATGAGTTTGTAGGAGATTTCCTCCCTCCACAAAGAAAATAAAAAACCCAAATTTTCTCACAGTTGGTCAAGGAAAAAATGTATAAGCTTTCATTTAAGTCATTTCCCTGGAAAAACAGGGCAGCTCATTTACTACATAGGACAACAGAAAAGGGAAGGTGGGAAAAGGAAACAGACCGGAGTCTAGTGAGAATGAACACTTCTCAGCTTCTTTTCATTCTCCAACACACACTCCTAAAATAGAATCATTGTCTTCTCCTGCCTGAGTTCCCCGCTCAAGCACCATCCTTTTGCCACCAAGGCAACTGTCATTACTGCAGAGGCCTACATGAGAAAACCAGAGTCTGCTCTAGATGAATAAATAAATTAGCTGGAACAAAAGACAAAGAAAAACAAGCGAAAAGAAAAATTTTGAAGGAACACATCAACACTACAATTAACATAAATGCAACTTATTATTAAAAATAAGAATAATTCTAACTATCATTGGTTGACTGCTTACTTTGTGTCAAGCATCACATGCTTAGAACAGTGCCGAGATCTGAGAGTGCCACATAAAGTATTAGCTATTTTGATTATTTAGTCTTGTTGCAAGTTAGAGCAAATGGAGAAAGAAGAGATGTCTGAGCTGCTTTTTGAAGAATGATGTAGATTTTATCAGGCAGGTTATGAGTAGGTTGGGAGAAGGCAGCCAGGACAGAGTGAGAGGCAGGATGAACCCAGGACACCTGGGGAACTGCAAGTTTTTGGAATACTGTGGAATATAAAGCCTTGGAGAGTGTTCAGGAGAATAGGGGAGCAGTGATGGTGATGGCTGGTGCCATGGGGGCTGACAAGTAGGACTCTCATTCATGTCATCATGGAAACAAACTATTGGAAATGAGGCCAGAAGAGAAAACCCCTGCTACACACTGGGGCCATAGTCTGGAGGGGGAAACAGAAAAGAAATTGTCCTTTACTTAAAGGAGAGGTAATGGACGCCACGAGAGAGAGCTGCAGAGCCAAGAAGTAACCGCAGAGTGGAGGACAGGTGTGTTAGAGTCCTCCACAGCTGAAGGGACAATGCATACAGTTTATTTCTGAGCCCCTCGACACCAGATAGAGAAGAAGGAAGGGGCAGCCTTGGTAGAGGAATCAGCAGGCACAAAGGCTCAAGGCTGAGGCAGCCGGTGGCGGTCTGAGGATCTCTGGGTGGGGCAGGTCCACACGGTAGGGCACAGAGCACTGGTGAGCGTGCGCACGCGCGCACAAGAGGACACGGGAAGCTGGGTGGGGCTCGGCAGTGAGAGGTCTTGAGGTCCACACCAAGGAGTTTTGGATTCAATCCGCCTGCAAAGAAGGTGTGTTTGTATGAACAACTGGTGTTGTTAGGAAGGTCTGCTGGGAGCCCTGTCACGGGGGTGAGACTGGAGGTCAGCAGACTGGTTAAGGCAATCCTAGAGCAATTCTGCAGGACCTAATCGGACCCTGAGAATGAGGGGAAATGAGGTGAGAAATGCCAAGGATTGTAGCTTGGGTCCATGAATCAGTAGGACGCTGTTACGGAGTTAACCAGAGCCTTTAAAAACAGGTAAAACCTGTTAAGAGATCAAATATTGAATGAACTAATTAATGAAAGACTGGGTGGAGAGTGAGGGATGGAGAAGCCACTGTAACAAAGAGGAAGCAGAAGGGGTGGAAGTCGGGAAACTAGTTTTGGACCCATGGAAACTGAGGTCTCTCCAGCAACAAGGTAAAGACACCACCAGCTGACTGACTGAGTTGGAGACATCCAACATGAACACTGCATGCGAACCTACTGGTAATTTGTTGGACTTGGCCTTTCCCCACGTGGGGTGGGGGCGGTGGGGGGGGGCATGGTTTACCTCCTGCAAAGTGGGGAGGAGCTTTCAGCAACTGCATCCTTGTGGCCTCCAGCAGGGGGGCAGCAAAAAGGGTGGTTCAGAAAAAACAACTCCGCTAGGTATGTGCGGTTCAAGTGAAAGGTCTCTAGAAGCTTCTCTCACAGGTATGGAATTCAAGCACAATGCCCACTGTGGTAAAGCAGTGTTTTGATCCAGGCAGAGAGTGATGAACAAAATGACACTGAGAACAATTCATCTTTCAAGGAGAATCTCTGAGCTATATTTTGTTTGGTTAAGAATGGAAATTCCACTTGCATTCCAACCTGATTGTCTGATGCACCAAATTCAAGGATGAGGTTTCATTCAAGAAATTAAAAAAAAAAAAAAATAGCGAGATCATAACAATTTTTTTTAAAAGCCATTGTTTTTCTTATCCTCAGTCAGGGCATAATTCCTAATCCTCAGTCTCTGAATACAACACATGGCCTTCAGCAAATCATTCTTTTTGGGAGGAGGGGCTGTTTATTTCCTCGTATGTAAAATGAAAGAATTTAATTAAATAACTTCAGATTAACTACCAGGGCTGAGGTTTATGATAAGATTGTGTTAGGGGCACATAAAAGAAGAAAATGTCTTAATAAGCACTTCTTTGTTGCCTGCTTGAGCCTTTCTCAGTAAACTAATAAGTTACACTTTTCCTGGAGAGAAAAATCTTGGAAATGACCCACTTCCCCAACAGGAGAGTGCTTCCTGTAATTCACATGTGGTAGAGTTAAAAAAGATCATTTGAACCTAGCTCAGAGAGGTCAGGGAGAAAATTCAAAGTAAGTGTTTGTTTTTCTGATCAGATCCAAACAATTGGTCTCAAAATAGAGCACCCCAGAAAAGTCACAGACTCTTCCAAGTGGCCGGAAGCTAGGATACCCGAAGACCTCTACTCAACAGGAGTGAGAAGCAGAGAAGAGGAAAAGGCACTCGAGGCTCCCTTGACCCACAGCGGGTAGAACTGGGGATCCCTCCATCAAATTCCTTTTACATATTTAGGAGAACATTCTTTTTTTTTTTTTTTTTAAGATTTAAAAAATTTATTTATTTGACAGAGATCACAGAGAGAGAGAGAGAGAGGAGGAAACAGGCTCCCTGCTGAGCAGAGAGCCCGACTCGGGGCTCCATCCCATCACGACTCAAGCTGAAGGCAGAGGCTTTAACCCACTGAGCCACCCAGGTGCCCCTAGGAGAACATTCTTTAGGCCAGAAGAATAAACCAAGCAGGCCATTTGGGCTGACAGGAGGATAAGGCTAGCTTAAACGAGGCCCTCCTCTGCAAATCCCACAGTCTGGGCCAGAGCTCCTAGATGTGGATCAGACCAGGGTCAGTGGCTCAAATGTCTGGAACTGTCTCCCTCTCTTGCTGCTCCCTCTTTGGTGGGTAGCGTGAGCCCCGGCCTCTGCTGGGTGAGTCCACACTGTCCACAATCAGGAAGCCTCGTGTTGGGGGGTGAGAAACTAGAACAAAGAACAATCGGCTGGAGTCTGCATGCTTGTGGAATGTCTTCCTGGGAAAAGTGAGATGGGAAATTGGTCGGAAAAGTGAAAAGGAGTCCTAAACACCAAAGGCAGAACAATAGAGCTTACAAGAGTCAGAAGGTAAAAGAAAAAACAGAATGAAAGCACCCCCGGGTAGGTAAGGATTTCTTCTCATGACCCAAGAGCACAACCTTAAACAAAAAGCCTGACAAATTTGACTTCATTTTCAGATTAATAAATAATTCTATTTATATAAAGCTCCAAAAAGGTAAAAGTAAACTATAGTGTTTAGGGAAGCACACTCGGGCTGAAAATTCTCCAGAGAGGCAAGGGAGTGATTGTCGTGAAAGTCAGGGTGACGGTTTCTTTGGAAGGTAAGGGGGTGGTGTGGGGGCTGGGCCAGGGAAGGTGCACACACAGCAGACTTTTAGAGTCTGGCGAAGGTCTAGTTCTTGACTTTGATGTGGTTATATGGAAGTTATAATGCAGGAACTTGTATATTTATGTCTTAAGCACTTTTCTGTATGTATGTGTGCTGGACATAAAGGTGGTTTTCCTTTTTTTTTTTTTTAGGATTTTATTTATTTATTTGGGAGAGAAACAGCACAAGCAGGGGAGGGGCAGAGGGAGAAGAAGAAACAGGCTCCCTGCTTGACACAGGGCTTGATCCCAGAACCCTGGGATCATGACCTGAGCCAAAGGCGGATGCTGGATGCTTAACTGACTGAGCCACAAAGCACCCCTTTGGTTTTGTTTTTAAAATTTATTTATAAGAGAGAGCGTGCGCAAAAACGCAAGTAGCGGGGAGGGGTGGAGAGAGAGGGAGAGAGAGAATCCCAAGCAGACTCCTTGCTGAGTGTGGAGCCTTATGTGGACCGATCCCACAACCCAAGATCATGACCTGAGCTGAAACCAAGAGTCAGATGCTCAAAAGACTGAGCCACCTGGGCCACCCTGGACATAAAGATTTTAAGAAAAAGTGAAGGGGAAGCGGACAGTTAGACTGAGAACACATGACCCCAGAGAGACTATATACAAGAAGAGCCAGGATGGAGGAAAAAGGACCAAGCTTGTCTTCTCCCAGTGATGATCAAAATTCAGACAAAGGCCATTCGAATAAACTGTTAAAAAACAAAAGTATTATTAAGGAATTATTAATTTTTAAGGTGTGGTAATCTGGTTGTGTGTGTTTGTGTATTTAAAGATTCTTTATCTTTTGGAAATACATTCTAACATGTTTATGACAGAAATGACATGACACCTGGGATTTGCTTTGAAATTAACTGATGGAGATCAGACGAAATACCACAGGCGAACCACTGAGGCTGAGCAAGTAGATACGATTCATATAGTATTTTCTCTACAGTGAAATTAAGTTTGGAAGTTCCCATTATTTACCATCATTTTAAAAAAATAACACAGAGGAATATGTTTTTGGGAAGACTTTAACACTGGTTATTCTACAGCTTGGGAAGGACTCTCCCTTGGACCACAAATGAACATATTTCTTAACATCCAGAGCCTCTCCTAGGCCTACATGGGCCCTGCTCAGCTCCGATCCCCCACCTAAACCCACAGTCAGCAACAGTGCCCACACATCCTCTTTCGAAGTCCGAAATAAAGGATTATAATCGCTAAAGAACCTTTCATAATATCTTAGCAAGAATCTAAAAATGCCTCCATTGCTTTTAGATGGGTAGAACCAAGTGGTATTAAATCTAAAAATGTGCACAAATGCTCCTTTGACAAAGGACTCGTACCCCAACTATATAAAGACTATTTACAAATCAGCTATGAGAGGAGTGATCCAATAAAAAAAAAGGGGGGGGCAAAAGATTTGCAGACACTTAAAAAAAGGAGATGCGTGGATAGCCAATAAGCAAATGGAAAGTGTTCAACATCGTAAATCATCAGGGAAATGCAAATTAAACCACTTCACAGGCACTAGAACAGTAGAAATATAAAGACTGACACTGCGAGACGCTGGTGAGGAGTCAATACCAGAACCCTCATGTGCCGCTGGGGGGCGTATAACATGGTGCAACCACTTCGAAGAACTCTTCTGAAGGTAAATACACATGTACCCTCTAACCCTATAATCCCACTCATAGGTATTTCCCCAAGGGAAATTTAAAAATATGTTCATGCAACAAACTGTCCCAGCTTCTAGCGGCCATCTCCCACCCCAAACTGGAAACCCCTCCAACAACAGAAGAATGGAGAAATTGTGCCACGTTCATTCAGTGGACTACTTCTCAGCAACATCCAGGAACTACTGAGACGTGCCACGATACAGATGAACTCCACAGACGCACTTATATGAAGTTCTAGAATGTGCAAAAGCAAATGATAGTGACAGAAGACCAGACGTGATCGCGGGGTGACTAGAAAAGGGCAAGAGGAAACTTTCAAGGGAGATGGAAATGTCCTACATCTTATTTTGCAGGATATTTACATAACAGCTGTCCAAACACATTGAACTCAACACTTAAGATCTGTGCATTTTTTCTTTCTGTATTAAAAAAAAGTTTGTTCTTTCCATCTCGGGGTAGGTAACGGCGAACTCCAGAGTGAACACGTAGTGCCTGCTTACTGGGCGTGTTCACCTTCCCAAGAGTGATCACCTACCCTTCCCTTCTTTCTCTGCTGTTACTCCCTGTCCTGGTGAAAGGCAAAAACCACCCTCCACCCAATTTGCCAAGCCAGAACACTGGGAGTCGTCCACCATCTTCCTTCTTCCTTCCTTCTACTCAGTCACTCCCTGGATCGCTC
The DNA here is from genome assembly GCF_002288905.1 of Enhydra lutris kenyoni. NCBI lineage: Eukaryota > Metazoa > Chordata > Mammalia > Carnivora > Mustelidae > Enhydra > Enhydra lutris. The sequence goes on from NW_019154110.1 coordinate 2,650,348, forward strand.
CTGAACCCACCTCCTCTCTCCATCCCAGCTGCTTTAGCTGGAGCTCAGATCCACGTTATTACACCTGCCTCCTGACCATTTCTGGTCTGCCCTCCCCCCGCCCCTGAATCTATCCTCATCCAAACACAGAAGCCACTGCTTAACTTCCTTCTACTGCTCTCCATCACCCTGAGCATATAGACCACACTCCTTAGCAAGAACAGCAAAAGCACTGAGGTCCTTTCGTGCATCAAGCGATTCTTCGTTTTCACTGTTAGCTGCCCAGAGCACCCTCCTACCACCTTCCCTCTTCAAACTTCCCTCCCACCCTATCTTCACACCTGTCCAACCCGCTAAGTCCCCACTCGTCCTCAAGGCTTAGATCAAGCATCAGCTACTCTCACAAGCCTAGCACCTCTCCATTCCACTCTGCCTCCAGAAGTCTTTTTTTTTTAAGATTTTTTATTTGACAGAGAGAGAGAGAGAGAGAGAGAGAGAAATCACAAGTAGGCAGAGAGGCAGACAGAGAGAGAAGGGGGAGCAGGCTCCCCACCGAGCAAAGAGCCCGATTAGGGGCTCGATCCCAGGATCCTGAGATCATGAACTGAACTGAAGGCAGAGGCTTAACCTATTGAGCCACCCAGGCACCCCTCCAGACATCTTTTTACACTGGTGTGGGGGGCTTCTATACGTCTAAGATGGTTACAACTGTGTGCAAAGCACCCGACATTTGTTAGCTCATTTAGTAGTAATTATCCCTTGGCATAATGAGGATTGGCTTTCTGTCTCTAAGCTGTAAATGGGGGCTATTTTGTTCAAAATTTCCCCTAGTACCTTTTCAGGCACCGGGAGAATATAGGTACTAGCTTACCGGTTTGTTGAATGAATAAGGAACGTCAACACAAGTGAAGGCACAGGGTGGCTGCTCTTTGATTTTAATCCAACTAAGTGAAGCAAGCACGTCGGGCAGGCCAGCTGCTGAGCCTTCCACCCGGCTTGGAGTGGCAGAGCCCAGCCGTAGCCAGAGCAGCTAGTCCGTGGGGTAGGTCCTGTGCCGTGCCCAATTCCCAGGCGCCTCAATGGTCTTACTCTCTTCTCTAACTGCGAGCCGCTCCTCACAACCACCTCTTACAAAGTGAGTACCTGCTGTATACTGCGCATTGTCGTGGCCCCTCACACACCTGGAGTGATCTCAGCCCAGCAACGGTCCTGAAGGTGGGCATCACCATCACCAGCCCCGCATTTACAACATGAGAAGACAGAGGTTCCGAGAGAGTGAAGGAACTTGGTGGAAAGAACCAGAGCCACTGGATGGTACAGGGAGAGCAGACAGCAGCTCTAAAACAAAAAACCTATGCTCTTCCCACTCACCACACTGCATCCCAAGAAGGACAAACTGAATAACTTTCTTCCTGCTTTGAGACACCGGTGTTTGAGTCATGGTCATATAGTGTGCGTACACTTTTCAGAGAACGGGAAACCAAGACTCATGGCCACTCTGTGCCTTGCTGAGGCCAAGAAGTAAGGACAGGAGGAGGCAGGGGTGGGGACCACAGGCCCAGGCCCCTCCTGACGGCTCACCCCGCGTGCCACACTTCTACCTACTCAAACCCATCTTCTGGCTGAGAAGACCGGGCTTCATGTTCAGAACTTCTAGAGAACGAGAGGAATGAGCATAGTATCTTTAGAGTTTCTAATGGCTCTGGCTTAAAAAAGCAAAACTCTTGGGGCACCTGGGTGCCTCAGTGGATTAAGCCTCTGCCTTCGGCTCAGGTCATGGTCTCAGGGTCCTGGGATTGAGCCCCGCATCGGGCTCTCTGCTCAGCAGGGAGCCTGCTTCCCCCCCCCCCCGCTCTCTGTCTCTCTGCCTACTTGTGATCTCTCTCTGTCAAATAAATAAATAAAGTCTTCAGGGAAAAAAAAAAGGAAAAATCTTTAAAGCTGAACTTCTCGCAGGCAGAGACAGAACTGACAAGAGCCTGTTTTGCACGAATACGGCCTTGAGGGATAGGTGCTGTGTTGGAGGAAACTGGGGAAGAGAAGCTGGAAGGCATGAGGATCTGGAAGGAGTCTGTGGGAAGCTGGTGGTTTAAGGTGAGGTTGATTCTATCAACCTGGGACTTGAGGAGGTGATTGGCTCGCAACCTCCCAAGAAGTCATGAAAAGCAGAGAACCCTGCTGACAGAACTGTGATCTTGTGGAGAACGGAGCCTCGGAACCCCACAGAATCTGAGGAAAGCAAGCTGGACTCTGCCTGGCTATGTGGAACCACGAGACAGAAGCCACCAAGGTCCCCGAAGCCAGGCCATGGAGCAGGACCAGAAAACCGGTGGGTGGGTGGTCCCGTCTTTCCTGAGAAAAGGTGGGGTGAAGGAAAGATCTCGGAGCAATGGACCCAGCCTCTTCCCCCTCCACGTGTCTGAGACATCAGTTCATAGAACCTGCAACCCTTCACTGTTAAGTGGAAGAAGAAAAGAGGAGTTTTCTATCTCTTCCTCTCATTTCTTGCTTCATACCAATGTGTGCAAGAATCGTGCCTATCAGGCCAGAAGTTAGCAGGCTGGAGGAAGAAGACAGGTCATTTGGATGAGGACCTGGCTCGCTCTTTGCTAAATCTCGGTTTCTCAGACAGGCAACCGCCCTGCTGGAGGCCCAGGTCTCTCCTCTTCTCTCCCTGAGCTCCGCAGGCAGGAGCTGCTTGCTGGCTATTGTAAAAGTAGTCTTTGTTCTTGGAGTCCAACCAGCGTGGGCCTCAAATTTCCATGACACCCACAGGGGGCAGTCCCTCCCATGCCACCTTCATGACCTGAGGCTAAAGAAAGAAAAAAGCTGGCCGTAAATGTCCTGGGCTACAAAACTAAAATCTCCTCCCAAGAGAGATCAGACATGAGAGGACCCCTGGAATCCTCCCCAGAAAGCAGGCACCCGGAAAACCAGAAATTCCCCTAAAGAGAAGCAAGGAAAGCTCGCTTGGTGGAGATTTTTTAGAGATAATTGTTCCAAACAGTGCAAAGTAGAGAGATGGAGCAGCCAGACCACAGGACCTTGGCCTAGTCAGGGGGATAAGCACAACTAAAGGAAGACCCGGGCGCGGGGGGTGGGGGTGGAGGGCGTGGTGAGCAAAGAACAGAGAAAATCAGGATCCACAAAAGCAAGTTCTGGAAGTATGCCCCACACTGTCGGGGGAGGGGGGTGGATTCAGTGCTCACAGAAGGGTTGAGCTGGGAATAGGTAGAAAGAAGTATCCCTCTATCTTGCCATCCAACTACCTTTTTGAAGGAAAAAAAAAAAAATCTAGGGATGCCTGGGTGGCTCAGTCAGTTAAGCCACTGCCTTCGGTTCAGGTCATGATCCCAGGGTCCTGGGATCAAGTCACACATCGGGCTCCCTGCTTGGCAGTGACCCTGCTTCTTTCTCCGCCTCTGCCTGCTGCTCTGCCTGCTTGTGCACTTGCGTTCTCTCTCTAACAAATAAATAAACAAAATCTTAAAAAAAATTTTTTTTTTTTAAATCTGGTTTTCTAGCCACCAGAGAACAGGGAAATGCAGCGTCCTGGATGGAATGCAAATGATCAGACACCAGCACAGGGATGGATGCCCCCTGCGAGTTAATAAAATTAGCCTGAGCCGCTGTCTGATCCCAAGCGTCTCACCACCCATGGACGTCCTGGTAGAACTGATTTCTAGAGTGTGAACAAATGGTTCCAGAGCAGCTATACCCCAACAACCAGTCTAGCACTCAGGGAAGCAAAGATCAAAAACATGGTGTCCACACACTCACAGTAACCCACCCCGCGCAGCTACTTGGTGAACTGAAGCTCACGGTGGAGAACTGGTCTACCTCACCTTAGTAACAAACACTGTCGGCCAGAGTGGCCCACTTGCCTATCCTTGTAATTTCTAGATCCAATAAAAATGAGTATTAAAATCTGCTATTAATTATTATTATTAATTTATGGGGTTTTTTTCCCCCAGATACATAACTGACTGAGGACAAGGAAGAATGACGGAGGAATGCAAGGAAGAGGAGCGCGGTTGAGCCCATCAGCGGGCAAGAGCCATCTGAGGGGGAAGCGGGGTATCTAAGAGAAAGCAATCCTAGGCCAGGTCCCCCTGGTAAGATGGACTGGTACAAGGGAGAGAGATCCAGGAACGGGGCCTTGGCAGGACAGGTCCCGTAACAATCAGGCAAGCTTGGATGGTGACTAACAGATGGTCTGAGCAGGAGATCGGCAATGAAAAGGCTGAAGGATTCCGCAGCGGATCTCCTCCTTCCAGTCTTCCATTTTTCTCCTATTGCGTTTCTCAGCCAGGGATGGTCTCTGCAATTAAATGGCCTTTCCCTCTCCTTTTTCTCCACAAGCCCCACTCTGAAGACAGGTTCTGTGCCTACCTGGGGACTGAGATGCTGGCTTTTTGAGCTCTCCTGGGAAAATGGGAACAAAGCTCTAAATATGGCTCAAAACCCTTGCACGAGACCACATGGAAAAGGCAGCAGGAGGCTGACAGGAGGTGGAGCCCATCAGAAGTAAAAGGCTCTGTGGGCGCCTGGGTGGCTCAGTGGGTTAAGCCTCTGCCTTCGGCTCAGGTCATGATCTCAGGGTCCTGGGATCGAGTCCCACAGAGGGCTCTCTGCTTGGTGGGGAGCCTGCTTCCTCCTCTCTCTCTGCCTGCCTCTCTGCCTACTTGTGGTCTCTCTCTGTCAAATAAATAAATAAAATCTTAAAAGAAGTAAAAGGCTCTGCATTCAGGACCCATCCCATTCGGATCACCGTGCAGGATTTCTCCAACTAAAGCTCCCGGGTACCAAGTGTAAGGCTGACTGGATTCCCATCAGGAAACTGCGCAAGGGTATGTTCTTGTACAGAGTCTCTCCAATGTTATTCTTGGCTCTGCTAACATTGCTTTGGCTTTAAAAAAATCAATAAATAACGCAAGCAAAAGGTCCCTTCACATCCAGGCTGGACTAAATGGGCTTTGCCCTTACCAAGCCAAAGGGATATTTAGCCCAAGGAGATCGCTTCTGCTGGATACCTGACGCTTCACATGATTTTTCCTTGGGAGGGCCAGCAGTTCACAGGAAGCTTTGCTACATGAGAATTGATGTTGCTAAGCTACCAAAAGTCACTGTGGTGAGAGAAAAGCCAGAGATTGGGGCAGGGAGGCGGCGGGGGTGGGGTGGTTAGTGCAGGAGAGGGGGATGGGACATCAACAGGAGAAAAGCAGGAGAAAGGGAAGAAGAAACAGGAAATAAAAAGTCCAGATTACACAATGACTTTTAAGGCTCTGAAAGGAAATGGCTAAATCCTGAAAATTTCAGTTCTATAAAGTGGATCAAAATCCTTTCCAGTGATCCCGAAATGACATGACACAAAGAAGGTATCTAGAAAGAACAGCTCTTACTCCTCTGGGTACTTTGATTGAAATCGAAAGGAAAAATGCCTTTGATCTTGTTCTATTATTTATTCTATCATTTTTTTTT